>NW_028186612.1:4518152-4531801 GCF_003343005.1 Rhea americana
AAAAAAAAAAGCGGAAGAGGGAGGGGGCAGGAGGTGGCCCGGTGCTGCGAGGAGGGGACAAGTTTGGTTGCCGGGGGGTTGGCTAGGCCAGAGAGGGCTGGAGGTGCGAGGCAGGAAAGGGGGCTGAACGGGGGTAAAACCGGCTGGTTGTGGCAGGATGGGGGATTATTATTTATAACAGCGCCTTCTTAATTTTATACCAGCTGAGAATCTAATCCTGCAAACACAAATTCAAGGATAAAACTTCCCTCTCTGATCTGCCGCTGGCTGCATGCACTGAGAACAYGCTCAGCTCGCATAAAGTCAGGGCTTTGGTTTCTCTTTCTGGGTACATTTAAGCATATTCTGAGCGAGATAGGTAAGAAAATCTGCACCAGAGCCCCAGATTCATCAAGGGCAGAGGAAGCCAGAGGTAAGCACATCCTGGTGGCCCAGGTGGCTTCACATACCACGTGGATCAGGTCTTGTGGTCGCTGTGCAATTTGATAGCGCTTCTGGGCCGCAGTTTGGCAAGAGGAAGAAGCCACAAGGCTGCTGTGACGAGAAATGTTGTAGACGGATTGCCGGGCTCGCTATCCACTTCCTTCCATTGCCCACAAAACAAATCATTTGAGAGAAATACCATGGCAGAAACATCCTTCTGTGATCTTCCTCACTCTTTCAGCCCCCTCTGGCTAAGGAGAAATGAGGCATTACCGTGTCAAGCARCCGGTGTCTGAAATTAGTTTTTATCTCGGCTACCAGGGTAATTTTTAACAGTGTTTGCAGGAGTGGAGACTATACAGGCCAATAATTAGACAGATCCAGTTTGCCAGTTCGTTACTAGAAAGTAAAACTTCCATTTCTGTCCCTCTAGCTGGCCACTTTATGTTTTTGGGAAGTCTCCAACTTTAAGTTGCCCCGATGTTGATACACATTGCCCTTTGGCAACAGGAGTTATGTGGTCCTAGGTCAGGAATAACAGTCCTCAGATTTTCTAATGCTCTCATTATGTTTGAGTACCATCGATAAGAAGGGACTTAGCTTGACAACAGTGCTTTAATCAGACAAGTAGCTGTTTTTCTTGGTTTCACTGKGTATCACTTTGCTGTTTGAAGTTTTGCTTCTTTTTCTCACTTGTAGATACGATGCTGACGGTCCACTAGATGAAATCCTTTCGTCCAGAAAACATCGGCACAAAAGTGAAAAATGCCACACAGGGGCAATACACAGCAGCCACTCACTTTCTGATGGGGATAAAAAATTTAAAGATAGTCGGGAAGATTTAAAAGCAACAACAAGTTCTGAGGAGCTGAAAGCCACAGTGAAGGAAAAGCAAAGGTCCAGGTCTGGTCTCACTGTCAGAGGAATGATGGCTGGGCCAACAGCAAGTTCACCAGAGGTGATTTCCAACACTTATCAGGCTTGAGCATGGATTTTATATATAAACTTCTACAATAAAATCATAATATTAAAATAACTTCTGCATGTTAACCCACTAAATCTAGAGTCTGTAAATACGTGGTAAGTTAGGGCAATGATTCTGGTTACTTTAGAAATTAAAACTCTTTCAGAAACAACACACGAGCTACCCTCAGCAAATCTGTGATCTTTAGTTAAAGAATGTCTTTATAACTTTGTTTTCTATATTCAGTATCTCATATCTCTTGACAACTAGGATTTTCCATTTTCTTCAGGAAATTGCTTTTTTACTTCAGCAGTATCTACAGCTCTTAAATTTTTCCTAGATATAAGTACCTGATTTCTTCAGACTTCTCTGAAACCCCACATTTAATCAGTAGGAGTTTGTGGTTCAAAAGTTAGTCTCTGTTAAGAAATGYTTTCAGTTTTTACAATTCTCCATCAATACATGTTTAAGAAATAATTCTAAAATTTATTCCTCTTTTTTTTCCTTCATGCTGCTTTTGTATGTACAGAAACTTTCCCTGTGTAAAATTACACCTATAAAAAAAGATAAGTCACCTGAAGCTTGTAATTTGGATAATTCTGAAGCAAATGTGGAAGTTAAGTGGATTAATTGGATTTTTCTAAGTTTATTTGGAGATAAAAAATAGGTATCTGTATTAGGGAGGTTTTCTAGTAAAATGTCTAGTAAGTCTTGATTTCCTCTGAGTTGGGTACAGCCCCAAAAGAAAGATTTTCGAGGTATTTTGTTGATATTCTTGGATGAAAGAAAGAATTTTATAATGGCATAGAACAAATTAAAACATTTTTAGTATGGCCTAAATTTTAAGTGAATGTGTATTTCTGTTCTTATCCAGAAGTTTTACATAACTTACTATYTACCAGATCCTAATAATGAGAAAATTGTTTAGTGCAGAAATTAGTGATAGAGCTTTCCATTGCTTTTTTGTGTTTATCTGAAGATGTTTGAAATTTAATCTATGGTTTTAATGGCACTTTTCTCTAGGATTTGCAAAAAAGGAGGCCTTCAAAACGATCCGTTAGCATAAGCAGCCCAGGACAATTCAAGGGTGAAGAACATGAAAAAAATGACCGCAGTGTCCCAAGTCCTGATTTTCAAGAAAGTAAAGGCTCTTCAACACAATCCACAAGTTATTTCTCTTCACACAGTGATAGTGCCTTGAAAGGAAATACAGAATTTTCAGCAAAGACTCTGTCAAGCTCAYACACGATTTCTGCCTCTGAAAAACTAAGAAGCTTCCCCAAAGATACAGATGACTTTTTTGCCAAATTGCTCTCTGAAAGAGAGAGGACTAAGACAGGAGAAAGAAAATCTATTCCAAGCTTTGATACGGACAGCAATGAAAAAAGCCTTAAAATGAATGCTCTTCACAGACATTCAGGAACCGCAAGAGAGAAAAGAGAAAGATCCCTCAAGAAAAACGAGAGCTGGTTATCAGGCCACAGGTAAGAATATTTATAAGAGTGTTGYACTAAAAGGTCCGGAGGACAAAGAGAGTCTGAGACTTGTTTTCTGATTTCCCTGRGGGAAAGTAGCTGGAAGAAGTGAAGAAACTGAAAGGCAGAAAAGTTGTAGTATTTATTTTATTAACTTGTAACATCCTAAACCACCGAGGAATCCCTTTTTAGTCAATGGAGAGACGCTAAAGGTGCCAGGTTCTCCCTACTACCTATAAAGAGAGTGAGGATAATTAAACAGCTAAATGAAGGAGTGCATTTCCACGTGGTTCAGTGCAGTGTCGAGATGTCCCAGCCGTACCCAGGAAGCTGGTTTAGCTGCCAGCACAGTGCTGTACCACACGGAGACTGCACTGAGTCCTTGAAGCAGGATAGCCCAGTCATTGCAGCATTTAGATGACGCCCAATTAGTATCCCTGCACACTCTGGTGCTGTTGCCACTCTTCTTGTGTCTCATAGTATTTTATTCAAAGTTAATGCCTTTTTTTTTTTTTTTATGGTACTACATTGCTTTGTATTAATGTAAGAGATTTAGAGAGCCTCTTTCTATGAGCTCCAAATGCATATTTTTGATTTTTTTCCATCTTTTAGTTGTTYTGATCTTCTCCATCCTTCTCCAAACAACTTTCTCCATTCTCCAGACAACTCTTAGTTATTTTGATCATTTCTTTGTGGATAAATATCTGTCCAGATTTTAAGAATGGAAGGGTATGAGATTTAGTTTATTTGAGGGAAGCTAAAGCAACAGGATCCAGACTGCAGCATCTCAAAGCTGTCCTCATAGTGAGGCTATGACCTGGGTTATGTTTTGAAATGCTTCAGGGTAAGGTATCCATCAGGTTTAAGCAGTCTAAAATTCTGAACTACTGAAGACCCTGCTTGTTTGAGCAGTGCAGGATGRCTTTGTGCCCTGTCGATGCACATCAGTAATTATCAGAATAAAAACAACATCATATCTAGTGCTTTTCTSAAACAATTTTAAGCAGGGAATGACTTTCATTCTGCTTTTACTRTAGATGGGAAAAAATGAAGCAGRTGSAGGGAAACTTTCATGCCAAAAGTCAAATARCAGGCCAGTAGTAAAGCCAGACAGSGCTCAGGCACTCTGTGAGTTGGTCCTGTGTGAGAAATGAGTGTATGTTATAGTTGGTAGAAATGATTTGGAGTCTTGTCACCTGCTGCTGCATAAACTAAGACACTTGCTGATACCTTCTGTTGGGGGCAATAAAGTAGCATTTCTGTTGTACTAAATTGAACAGCTGTGTAGATGGCTGGGGGTATTTAAGTGCTAAAAGGGCAAGCAATTTCTTTCTTTTTTTTTTTTTACTTGTTTTTAGTTTCCTGTTTGCTTTGTTATAATAACGGGACACAGTGTGATGAGGCCCTGCTGACATCAGGCATACAAATGATACACTGAGTCCCTTCACATGTTAGGTACTGCGGGAGTTAGCAAATGAGGAATCTGTTGGAGCAGCTTCTTGGCAGGAACCAAAACAACAACCAGCAACCAGCCACCAGCCACACTAATGCAGTTTTTTAAATGTTAACAAATCTTGTCTGCAAAAGATTAAAGAATACTGCAGTCTTAGGTCTCAAAATCCACAAGAGGTCAGATCTCCCTTAATTAGTGTTCTGGGGAGCTGAGATACCACGGATAGTAGCCAAACCCAAGCAGTACGAGTCGACTGTTGCTGGACTGAAACTCATGCTTGCAGATCCACATTCGATGTTTCTACTTTCAGAAGGATTTATTAGGTCGTGCATGACTCGGTATGGGTGCGTAGAGCCAGCCTGGAAGTCACTCCGGACGTAGGAACACCTGGGTCTGCTTCCATATGGTCTGACAGAGCTGGGGCAGGGCTGACATAAAGCCTAATCTTTGCCAGTTTAAGGATGGTTTATTATTTCAAGCTCAGCATTAATTCAGGTAGAGAATACAGCTTTCATGGGCTTTGAACAGCTCCCCAACAAAACTGAGAAGAATGAGCATATTCTTGGTGTTTGTTAATCAATGAATATACGATAGGTTATTTATGACTGTTTTCACAGTGGTAAGGGCAGTGGGCATGGTGGGCTGGGTAAAATTCTTACCAAGTCTGTCTTTGACCAAGAAATTGCTTGTAATAACTTCAGTCCTTTTAGATGGACCTGCTGACACTTACTCAGCTCGTGTAATGCTTGCAGAGACAGAAGAAAATGAAAAGATACCCTGAAAGGGGATTGATCCCAGTGCACCATTTTGTGCAATGTATTGTAGGAGCGTGCTCCACTGCTAATGTGCCTTGAAATAAGTTTGGTTCCTTCAGTGGTTGAGCTGTTTTCAGCAAGAACAGGAGAGGGAGCTATTTCCTAAGCAGAGTCCATTTAATCTATCTTCTAAGCAAAGCTGGGACATTCCTGCCACATGATTTGAGTTAAAGGCAGTAAAGCATTTGAGTTCATGCTGAGCTCTGAGCTTCTGAAAACTCTCACTGAAATCAGCAGGACTGCTAATATACTTGAAGCTAAGTGGAAGTAACAGAGAGTGGAAGTGAGGCTGTTACAATGTAAGGGCTGGCTCTTGCAAAACTTTGGGCAAATCCTTCAGTATTTAAGAGCTTTTTCAGGACTTAAATCAGAGTATCTCACCATTTTGATGCATCCAACTTTACAACATAGCATTGGGTATTTATCTTGATCCTCTTCCATTCACTGTTACTGCTACTTGGCTTTATTGATAAAGGTGCTAATTTAACTGTACAGATGAGTAGCCAAACTCTCTGTAGGATTGACCACAGCTAGTTCATTCACACGCATCTGGAGTTCTGGTTTTGTTTCCTATAGCAAAATAAAGACAAACAAATCTTATTTTTCTTTCAATTTGTTTTACTTCTTCATTCTCTTTTACCATATGCAAAAAGTTCTGTTGTTACTCACAGGCTGCAGGCTTCCATTGTCTACATATAGGGGGAAAAAAAAAAAAAAGTCAAAATTACTGCTGTGCTTCAAAAGACAGAGGATCACTGAATAAATGCCTAAAAACTGAGTGGGCAGAAATACCTAGCTATAAAAGTACACTGGCAAAGTGCAGATCCCACTGCATTTTGACWCACATGTTTTGATAAAAGAAATGATGAACATAGCCATGTGCTTCTTATTCCATCAACCATTCAACGTACTTAGGTGCAGCATGAAGTAGGGGGAGGAAGAGGAATAGGTATGTCCAGAGATCTGCCTTATAACTGTTGATATTCTGATGTTACCACATTGACATGAAATTAGACCTCTTAAGTTCAGTAGTTGATACACAAGTTTATCCTAAATAAGAATTGGTGGTTCTGGCTTGTTCTARTAGATAACATTTTGCTTTCTTGACAATGAGAAGGCATTTGGATTTCTGTGATGACCCAAATTAAATACTTCCCTACAAAGAGGGCCTAGGAAGTCAGAAGTTAACACTAAGCTTTCCAAAATTACAAAGCCATACATCTAGCTCTAGCACAGATACATAAAAAAGGGCAAATTCATTTACTTGAAATGGTGTTCCTGAAATTCCTTGTTTCTTCTTAGAAAAGTGGAATTAATTTAGCGAAATCAATCAGAAACTAATAATACAGGTGTAATCTTTGCTTTTTTTGTTGAATAACATCTTCTTTCAAATTAAGATGTCTTTAATAATGTTTTTAAAAGCCAGTGTTTGATAAATATTAAAAGCCAAATGCAATTATTGCCTAATTACTCATAATTATGATAAAATACTGATTTTTTGTAGGAAACCACTTGCTATTTTATCCAGTATACTCCAGGCTTATTATGGATCCCCTTGCAGACATAAATGTTTTTACTATTACATAGTGAGTGCTCCACATAGCTTTAAAGATAGAGGTGAACAACAATTTTTCACCTTCATCTCCATTTATCTGTATAGTACTTATCAATGTAATATATGAGTTCTCAAAAGAAAAAAAAAGGATAAGGATTACAAATAATTAGAAGAGTTTATTTTCTTTCTTGTATTACAAGGGAACAGAAATGTRTGTGCTATGGGGTTATAGATAACTCCCTATACGTTATTACATTCTGTTCCATGAAGACAGTACAGTGTGCTTTCCAGTTTGCATACTTACTGAGCAGTAATTGTGACTGTAAATGTATGTCTTAATTCTAGAATTCCCCCTTTTTTTTCCCAGTGAACCCAGAAAAGAGCAGTATATAGGTGGCAGCAAATCTTCGTGTATCCTCAGCTGTAAAGAAAAAGCAACTAATTTAATTTCTTAATTCATCCTGTTTTGTGTATTGTACCATACACGTTGTGGTGTTCATGGTGGTCACTGTGCTGATCTCTGGAAACTGTACATACAGAAAGMTGTAACGAGAACAGTATTTTAATATGATCTTTAAACTTATTTTCCTCAGCACTCAGATGTCTGAGCACTGAGATGTCTATTCCAAGGCTTTAACGTTTAGTAACTTAGATGTAACACTTCAGAGGCCAGGATACGCTTCTTACTTCTGCCTAAACTACAAAAATATATAAAGTAAATCAGGAGCAAGAAAGGATCATTTTAATGGAGAAATCAGGGAGCTGACATAATTATCAATGAATTAATTTGTGATAGTTTTCCATGTGGCTTTATTTTATCATGCCTGGCTAGATTGTTTGTAAGTTTTCTTCTTGTATAAACTAATGTATATAACATTCCTGTTTGAAATTTGAACCTTTCATTTTAGGAAAATGAAAAATGTTTCTCTGACACTCTCTCTCTCCCTTACTGTCTTTCTCTCTGTGTATGTATACATATATATACACATATATATTTGTATGTATACACACACACTTCTATAATCCAGGGTTTGTATATTGRTATCAAACTACAAACACACATGCTTATAGAAGTATGTTAGTGATTCTTCCATGCCTCTTAATAACAAATTTATTTATCTTAACAAGTGAAAAATGACAGTTAATCTATCAATACCACTCAGTGCAGAATTAGGAACTCCATSTAATGTTTCATTCATTTTGATGCTCTTGTTTATAGTTTATTCTCAAAGCCGTATTTCTCATTGCCATTCCCCATTCCTTTGAGTCCCTGTTCTCTCCATTGTGTCGGTAGTGTACGAGGCACGAGTAAAATGCGGTTTGCTCTTCACTTTTTGTCTATTTTTTGCTTTTGAGGTTTTCACAGGAATCAAAGATGTTTTTAAAAAATATACAATATAAGTGAATGTTATGAGATTCCAAGTAAAAAGTTGCCATAACTGTAGCTGTGATTCTGTCTCTCAAAACACTGCAAGTTCCATAGGAAATTGGGAGAGGTAATGTTGAAGGAGTGTATTCAGATCAAAAGTAATAAACCATTGAAGATCTTCCTGAGCGTTTTAACCTGGGAGAGTCTTGAATGGCAATGAGGAAGGATTCTCTGCTACCACCAATGTCTTCTCCTTAATGCTGAATTGCTGAGAGCAAGGAAGTAGGGAGCACAGGGAACAGAAAGTGAGGTCCTACAGTGCAATGGAATTCATGACCTTTGGGACCTGTAAAAAAATAAATAGCTGTTGAAGTTGATGGCTGACCTTGGGTTTAAATCATTCTATTGCTTTTCGAGAAAACCCATGATGAATAATGAGTTATTAGGAAGGTTGAATGGTGCTAGAAGGTCAAAACTTCCCCCTTTTACAGCTTGAGCAAACAAATTGGGGAAAAGAGAAGCAAAACACTTCGTAATCGTTGAGAAACAGTTCTTTTGTCTCAACTAGAGACATAGTACAGTTATTGCTCATACATCCTCCAAAGTTGAAGTGCCCTCTTAATTTTCAATGCCCCTTAATTCTTCTAATGTAAGATTTGGTGATGATGTGGAAACCCTGCAATCCTCAGCTGAATAGTTTCTGAATGAGTAGATCTGAGCTGGCAAGCTGCATTCTGACTGGGTGATTCTGCAGCGTGCCACCTCTCCTTATACTAAGTTGGATGGGCAGATTTTTCCTGTAGGCAGCAGTTTCTTTCTTAAGTTAAGAAACTTAAGCAGTTTCTTAACATTACATATTGACATGTTTGAACTTTCAGTTTTCATGTATAAAGCTGAAAAAAATCTCTAATCTCAAGAAAAGCAGTATAGAAACTAGAATCACAGCAATGAAAGAATGAAAGAGTGTAAAACTGAAATCAAAGAACCAGATGAACAAGAGGAATTAAAAARCCCTCAAATTAATCTTGCAATTTCATAGAGTTTAAAAGGGAATGACTATCAGGAAGACTAAAAGAAATGGGAATAATTTTGCATGAGAATAAAAATTTCCTTCTGGCATTAGCAAGYAAAAGAATACAGCAGTAGATCTTGTTGTCCAAAGCCTGAGATCAATAACATTTGGTGTAGGGAAGTTAGCTGATTCTCTATCATCCCTTCTTTTTGAACAACTGCCCTGCTTGTCCTGTTCCTCTAAATGCTCCTGCCATACCCTCCTTTGCATTGCCATCAGTCTTGGCTACAAATTCAATATGAGCTAGTGATTTCCTTTCAGAAGTCTACCAGTGCAGATGGATATTTCAGACAGTAGGGGCTGTTTTATGAGCATGTGGCTTGGCTTCAGATGACTTTTCCAACCAAAACCTCAGTATCTCTGATGTGCTTCATCTCTACCACCAGGAGAACAAGTGCCAGTGAGTCCAGAGACAGAATTTCTTCCCTGCAATACAATCTCTCAGCTAAGCTTGCCCTAGCTGGGCACTCCTTAGTTGTTCCGAAAATATCACTCATTATTTTGGTCATAAACTTTTTTCTAGCCGTGCTTTACATTCTAACACAAATTGGGTAGTGTTAGTAAGTTGCCATAGATACGAAGTTCCTTAGTGGAACATGACTCATATTTCATAGAACCGTAGAAATTACAGATGGAAAAGGCCTTTTAAGGTCATTCATTTCTATGGCAGATTATTCATCACTATCTATGTGTRTAGATATCCGTGCATGTATTTGCTGTAAAACTTTTTCCAGGACTTTGCCTAGTCCAGCCTTAAATGACTCAAGTGACACTTCTCCCATGGGAATATATTCCAATGTCTAATTTTCCTTAGTTTTAGGATCTTTTACCTTATAGTCACATCTCATTTACTTCACTCTGCCGTGTTATCCATAGCTAAAGTTGTTTTTATGTCTTTTTTTTTCCTTGCTACATATTCACTTTTGTTACAGTATTTTTAGATATTTTTCATGTTACTTTAGGCACTTTTTTTTATCTAAAGCTAGTATTGTGTGCTTACATTTTTATCTTTCCTGCTCTAGAATTTTATTACTGTTTTTGTTAGGATTTTGTTGATTTGTTTTGTATTTCTTCCATGTATTTAAACCATAACTTTATAACATTGTGTTTCTGACTAATGCAGTGTAAAGATAGTCATGATAAAATCATAATAATGCACTTAAAATCACAATAAAATCATATTAATGCACTTGTCAYGGCAGCATATCCCAGGCTTATGCCCTCTTATTTTGTTTCAGGCACATTTCTTGCAAAATCTGTCRTCAATACTTTAAYGTGTTTTTCTCCGAAATGCCCTTTRTAGGCTAGTATAATTATGAAAACTATCCAATCTTCAGTAAGACAATAGATGTTCCCATTTCTTGGTGGAGAGAGGTACCTCCTTTTTACTTGGTGTTTCTATGTTTCTACGTAGGATAGACAAAAAGGAGTGGACTCACTTTGCCTTCTGAAATACCYCTTGCTTTCTTTATCCTGAATGGAGACCAATATAGCTAAATTCATTGCATCGTGTTACTGAAAAATCTTTCCTAGGAGCAGTAATAATCCTGGCTTTTTCCTTTCATATAATACAGCAGAAAGACCCTAAAAATCACTTTTATGGAAAATAAAAGATACCAGTCTTCTTCAAAGAAATTCAGTAGAAAATCAAGATGATGATTGTTTTTAAAAAGCATGTGCAGTTTCTTAGTATTCTTTTAGATATCTGAGACTTTCAAAATAATATTTTGAAAGTGTTATGGTCCTTTAAAGGATCAACATTCACACTTGAAATTATTAACATGGATAAACCATTCTATTGTCTGAGTCTAAGCAATTTAGCTACACAAGCTGAGTTGCTTAAAGCTGTCTATACCCTTCTCAAGCATTTTTCTCCTGTGTTCTTCCTGCCCACAAACTGTGCTGATTTACATTAAAACATAGGTTGAGAATTCTAGCTATAAATTTCTGAGTAATTGCAGAGCAGGATTTGGTGTTCTGTTCTTCAACACAAGCAACACAGCAGGACATAAGCAATCCAGGAGGTTTTTGGAGTGCACTGATTATAACTTCCTGATACAAGGAGCGGATGAGGGGCACTCTGCTGGACCTTATTCTTACAAACAAGAAAGAACTGGTCGGAGATGTGAAGTTCAAGGACACATCTTGGCTGCAGCAACCATGAGATGGTGGAATTCAGAATCCTGAGAGGGGAGAACAAGGCAAAAAGCAGGATCACATCTCTGGACTTCAGGAGAGCAGACTTTGGGCTGTTCAGGGATGTACCTGGAAGTATCCTGAGAGATATAGTTCCAGAGAAAGAGGAGTCCAGGAGAAMTGGTTGATCTTTACAGATCACTTCCTCAAAACTCAAGAACAGTCTATCCCAACATGCAGAGTGTCAAGCAATGCAGCAGAAAGTCTGCACGGATGAACAGTTTGCTCCTGACAAAACTCAAACATAAAAGGGAAGGTAGAAGAAGTGGAAGCAGGTTCAGGTGACCCAAGAGCAATACCAAGATACTGTCTGAGCAGGCAGGGATGGGATTATAGAAGTCAAAGCCCACCTGGAGATGAATGTGGTATGGGAAGGGAAGGGCAACAACAAAGGCTTCTACAGGTATATCAGAGTAAAAGGAAGGTAAAAGGAAGGTAAAAGGAAGAAGACAGGAACTGTAGCCTCACTGCTGAATGTGGCAGGAGACTTGGTGACACAGGACATGGAAAAGGCCAAGGTATGCAATGCCTTCTTTCCACCAGTCTTTACTTGTAAGACTGGCTTTCGGGAATCCCAGATCCCTGAGATCAGTGGGAAAGTCTGGAGAAATGAAGGCCCACTTTTGGTGGAGAAGGATCAGATCAGGCAACATTTAAACAGATTAGGCATACCCAAGTCCATGGGCCCTAATAGGATGCYCCCGTGAGTGCTGAGGGAACTGGCCAGTATCATGATAAGGCCACATTCAATAGTCTTTGATAGGTCATGGCAACTGKGGAAGATTCCTGGGGACTGGAAGAAAATAAAGGTTACTCCTGGCAATAAGTAGAGTCCATGGAGCTACAGGCCAGTCAGCCTCACCTCACTCCYTTTGCAAGTGAGATAGCAAATCCTCCTGGAAGCTGTTTCCAAGCATATTAAGGACAAAAAGGTGATTAAGAGTAATCAGAATGGATTTACAAAGGAGATCCCATGTTTAACCAGCATGATAGCCTCCTATGATAAGATGACTGGTTTGGTGGATGAGGGGAAAACATTGAATGTTGTTTGTCTCAGCTTTAGTAAGACTTTCAATGCTATCTTCTTCAAAGACAAGCTGATGAAGTAATGGCTAGATAAACAGGTAGCCTGAAAACTAGCTGGACTGCTAGGCTCAGGGTTGTGATCAGGACACAAAGTCTAGTTGGAGGACAGTAAATACTAGAATAACACAGGGGTTTATAGTGTGGCCAGCACTGTTTTACATTTCCATTAATGATCTAGATGAAGTGCACCCTCAACAAGTTTAAAGATGATACAGATTTTGGAGGAGCAGCTCATAGACCAGATGGTTGTGCTGCCATTCAGAGGGACCTCAACAGACTGGAGAAAAAGGCAGTCARGAATCTCATGAAGTTCAATAAAGGGAAATGCCAAGTCCTACACCTGAGAAGGAATAATCCCATGATTCAGTGCAAGCTGGAAAATGACAGGCTGGAAAGCAGCTTTGCAGAGAAGGACCTGGCGTTTCTCGTGGACAACAAGTTAAACATGAAGCGTTGCTCTTGTGGCAAAGGAGGCCAACAGCATCATGAACTGCCTTAGGCAGAACCAACAGTTTGAGAGAGGTGATCCTTCCCCTCTACTTAGCCTTGGTGAGGCCAGACCTGGAGTGGTGTGTCCAGTGTTGGGCTCCCCAGTACAGGAAAGGCATGGATGTACTGGAATGAGTCTAGCACAGCACCAAAAAGATGGGAAAGAAGCTGGAGCACCTGACATACAAGGGGAGGCTGAGAGATCTGGAATTGTTTAGTTTTGAGAAGAGAAGGCTCAARAGATCTTACCACTGTATATAAATAYGTGTYRGGGGCAGTAAGGAAGACAGAGCCAGCCTCTTTTCAGTGGTTCTCAGTGATAGGACAAGAGGCAATTGGCACAGGCTAAAATACAGTAAATTTCCTTCAACATAAGAAAACACTTTTTTTTCCTGTGAGGGTGGAAACAGTAGGGYGGGTTGCCCAGAGAGGTTGTGGCTTCTCCATCCTTGAGATACTCAAAACCTGGCTGGCCMCGATTCTGAATAACCTGCTCTAGTTGACCGTGCTCTGAGCAGAGGGATTGGAYRAGGTGAKCTCCAGAGGTCTCTTCCAACCTCAACTACTTTGTGATTCTGAACGTGTAGCAGAAATAAGAGAATAAAGTAGCAACCTTATTTTGATATGTTATCATAGAAACAGGAGAATACAATGCCTTAACAAGGGTGAATTTGAATGTAAGATTTCATAAAATTTACTAATCAATATTCCAATTTTAATTGTATTGTTTAAATTAAACTGAATTTCCTACT
>NW_028186612.1:4531821-4616357 GCF_003343005.1 Rhea americana
AGTATCTCTCCAACAGTTATGATTGGCTCCAATCTTTTCTGCTGAGCATTTTGATATAAGGGTAGCTTTTTTAGGCAGAATGTGTATTCTAAAATATGAGCTGTTTGCCCACTGCAGTGTCATACACAAAACTAGTGTGTCAAATGAGAATGTTTTGCCTGAAATGACATTGGGCATGTAGCTAAGTTATGAAGTTTTGGTCCATTAGATGTTGAGCAATTCCAAAAAATACTCATCACCTTGATAGTGTTTTGTATGAAACGAGGGCTGAGTTCAGATTCCCATGATAAACAAAAGCTTGATTAAAATTAGCSAGAAAATGCCCACTGATTTCAGTGTCTATATGGTATATGCCAGCATATTCAGTGGCATGCAGTGGGTATGAGCAATGTCTGAGGAATGCAGTAAATTTCTCCTATTATAGGAGGAAGAGAATGTATTAGGCAATTGGCATTTCTAGGAAATAAGAGTTGAGTCAGAGTGCAACATTTCAGATAAAAGCACAGAAAAGAATGCCAAAATGAGGTTGCCGGATAGTAAATTACCTTTACGTGCTTCCTTCCATCTTCGTCTGTTTGTCATCTGCACACAGCACCAGGCATTGTCCTCAAGCCGCGTGAAGAAGCACGTGGCGTCGCCCCAGGCTTTCGTCAGTGCTTCGGTATGGCTTTGTAGACGGGAAGCCCAGTAAGAATAGTGCAGTCGGCACCTTCCCTAAGAGACTATCCGCCACCCTCCTGGACCATGCTCAGCTGCCAGCTTGGGAATAAGTCTTTATTTGACTCATGCAATAGTCAGTTATAAGAACGCCTCTCAAACAAGATGGGAACACCTTCAGGGGATATGGATTTAATTAGCCCATATCAAAAAAAGAGAAGGAGAGTTCAGTTGCCAAATCACTTGGTAGTAGAAACCTTCAAGCATCTGGAGTTGCATAACACCTTTCATAACATAGCGCTTGGACCGGAAAAAAAGAACCTAAAATAAAAGTACTAAACTATTGTGACTCTTGTTTTGTGCCAATGGATTTATGGCATCAGAGCYTTCGATATGACATCTGGGTGTACTGCCATTTGCCCTTTTAGTATTTTTCCAGCACTCCATAGGAAGAGGCACTGTGCAATTACTGGAAATGGCAAATGGCTTCTGTACCATTTTTTTTATTATTTTTAGAAAGGCCAGAAAACTGGAAAGGTCCAGCCCATTGCCTAAAATGCAGTCAGTCAACTGAGAATTTGCTCTGTTCGTACAAACATACAGGGCTTCAAGTTCATCTCAGATTTAAAGCAGCAATGGTCAGTATACATACCTTTTTGTAGCTGGAGCTTCACACCATTTCCTTTCAGAGCAGGAACGCTGGGTGAGCACAGTAGGAAGCAGCACAAGAAAGAGCAGATGTTTGGATGTAGCACAGGGACTGTGTTCTCCCCTATGTGTTACTCTCACTGGGATTACATTAGCATGACATAAGAAGTCTCTCTCTCYGCAGTAGCTGTGCTCACCAGTGCGCGGTTATCTCTTTGCTTTTTTTTATAACAAAATAAGGTAAGAGAACTGCTCCACTGTTCAGTGTAAGCTCTTATCTTGTTCCCATGTAACGTTTGACACTGGCGTTCAGGAATATAATTTATTTTTCTAAAAGCTGTCAGGTTAGATTGTTTTGAACTGTTAAAAGTCCTGAGACTTCTAACAGGAAATGTAAGGCCAGGAACTTTTCACATCCTTAGAAATAAATATTCTTAAAATTGAAGGCCAAAACTTGTCAGAGTGGGTACTGTGCAGTGCAAGCAAAACAGAGGGTCTTATTCGTCTCCCCTGAGATGAACTGACTGTGTGTTGAAGGCTAGGAACCCATTTTAATGATTTACATAGGCTATCTTAGCTGGTGTCTTGGAAGCATCTTTATTTAATGGAATTTTAGCTACCTGTCTGATTTTACTGATAGATGGTTATTTTGCTGATAAATGTTTGAATTGCTGAATTTAATGGTCAGTTCACATAAGTAGTGTTGTGCCCTTTGAAAATTCCACTGTGGATTGTTCCACTAAAAGTATTTGATAGACTGCAGCATAGAGTTGAACTACACATTTATTATAGCTTTTATAGCTAGAGATAAATATGCATTCATGGTGGAGTATTCTCTTCAGGTGAACCCAACTCATCATCTGCTGTTCTTATAGCTTCACCCATCATGGTTGTCTAATATTTTTTTCATACACAAACTTTCCCAGCARGGTGTAGTTTTAGTCTGAATTATCACAACTGTCATTAAAATTCACCAGGACAAAAGCAGATTYATATACAGTCCATTAGAACTGACTCTTTCAATGACAATTTTTCGTTTACCTATTTTTATATCTGTCAATGAGCCATCTGTGTATGATTYTTTTTATATATTGCTACTGTACTAATAGAATCATAAGTAGTGCTTAAGTACAGAGGCAGCTTGGAGAAATCAAGAATATCGGCTTAATTACCTTTGTCAACCGAACTTGCAGACATCCTAAAGTTTATATTAAAACTTCTTAACAAAGTCTTTTTCCATAAAAGTATATYGCCTGGAATTGGTTATGATCCTTCCTTTCCTATCTTTATAATTGCTTTTATTGCCTTATTCTCATAATTTGCCCTGAAGGAGTGTCTAGCTACATTGCATATAATAGTGTTGTTTACCATTTTGCAAATAATAACACAATCCTTTTTTTGTCTGTTCCTCAGATTTTGCTCACTATATTAGGAATGTCGTATATTTCTTTTTGTATATGCAGTAACATTATGAGACTACAGGATCGCTTCGTGATTTCTAGGTATCCTTCCATYCTTCGTACATTATAAATTATTATGAAGAAAAGATACACATGCAGTAGAAAAACTTTTTTAGTCAGGCAGTGAAAATAAGCTTTTCCAACACTGTCACTTCAAAGTCACTGATGAACAATGTTTATTTTATAAGTCTCTTTGTTTATTTGACCTCTTATTTATGATAGTATAAATAGGAAATAGTGGAAAGTACATGCATTGTTGTGTGGAGAGAAGAGCTTTCCCTGTAAGTTCAGTTATTCTGTGTAAATTCTAGGGTTTTTTRCTATGCATGAAGATCAGATATGAATGATCAAACATTTAGAGAAAGTACTGCATGGTGTGTTTATAATGAAGCATTATTTTCTTCCTGTCCTGTTTTTCTGCCACGACAGATGACTTCCCTCTTCCTAAATGGTCTAACTGCATGGTTTGACGATAAATTTTCCTGGAACAGTAACCATCTGCTGAAATGGAAATTGCGATAAAAATCCTGACAGTGTTTTGAGAACCCATAAGGAGGGAACTTTTGAATAACCTCCACCTGCAAAAAAATCCCCTGCTTAACTAGAAAACACCCTGCATCAATCTTGTGTCAGTGCTTTCCTCAGCTTGATAGGAATTTCCCTGTGACTCGAGAATTCAAAACACCATGCATCCCAGGTTTGATTCTTCCAGGAATAGGTGTAGAACCAGAGTCTCTTAGACTTTMTAGAAAGCCATAGCATTACAGAAAGTAGTGTGGAGTGAGCTAGATGGGAAGTGTACCAAAATCAGCTTTATTCTGATCTTTAGTTGTTTTCAGATGAAAGACTATTGGGAAGAAGAAGTGTTTGGGCCAGGAATGAATCAGGAGAATGAATCAGGAGTGCTAATTTAATGTAGGGAGTGATCCATAAGCCTAAAGATAGGCATGTAATGCCCTTTGAGACTCTAAGTTATCTAAGACATCTGATAAAACCATCAGATGTGATACTGTACCTACAGGACACCCAAGCCCTTCTGGAACAGTTTTAGGGACCTGAATTATTCTCCAGGTTCTGTTCCTTTTTGTTTTGAAAAGCACTCAGATGTAAGTGCTGTAAGACYTACCACATCAGGAGAGTGAGCCTCTTTCTTACTGGAAGCTAAGTAGGATTTGTGAATTTGTTAGCAGTGATCGCGGTCACCAGCTTACCATACAGCGCTTCCCTGTGCCCRTGCTTCAGACCGTACCTTCAGGCAGCATTTCACATTGCTGTCTCTTCCAAGAGCACCTCATACTCAACACTTCTGCTTCACACAGTTCTCCTTCCTATATCYGCGCCGAGCAGCTGCTTCATATAATACCCTCCTCAGACCAGGTGTCCTCTCGTCGGTCTGAATCCCTTCTACCATGTCTCCTTCCTCCTACCCTCCAACACCTGCATCTCAGTAAAAGGAGGCCTTCACTGGCCCCTGGTTAATTCAGCTGTAACCTGTGGTGTTGTGCTCAAAGTGTTAAGAGCTTTGTTTTTGTAATACTAGATCCAAATGGGTTGACCTAGGAGGAAACACATTATTCTCTAGGAAATAAGAGACAATAGTTTGCAATCTCAGACAAAACAAAAATGTAGGTTATAGTTGTGTCTAACTGTAGTCCAGTGACATCAGCACTTGGCTGAAGTACAGTTTGTGGGCAAATTTGGTGTCATTGAAACCAGGAGAAATGAAAATACTAGCAAGTAACTGGCAAAAAGAAATCTCAGCTGAAATCCAGTATTAGCAAAAAGCCAGAAATCTGATTGTATTTGAAAATGTACTACTGTCAACTCTATTAAAATATATATCATAATTAAAGTGTACTGTTATATTCAGGAAGAACTCAGTGCTTTTTATGCCACTGTACAAATTTGTTCTCCATCATCTTATTTTGACAATCTCCTAAGCATCTTACGTATTTTTACTTTGAGTCCCTAGTTCATTCTGTTATATCTGAATTGTGACTATTTGTATTTCATTGTGTAAGTCCTGTAACTTTTTTGATAGAGAAAACCAGAAGTGTTTCTTTTTTTATAGTATCAAAGACTGTCAGTGAGAAAGGTGCCAAAATGCTTTTAAACTGGAAAAGACCTGAGTATGATATGTGTGAGTTCTGTTTTTATTCATCTTTCACACACTGCAAAAGGAAATTAAGTTAATGGAAAGTATGTGATATGACAACAATTGTTGCTAAAATAATATCACACATACAAAGAATGTTGCTGAGGAAATTATTCCATACTATTTTTGAAGGGACGGTCAGTGCAATATCTTTTCCCAAGCAATAGCCAATGATGCAGTATTGCTCTTTTGAAAAAGAGCATTTTTTACGGTAGTCACTTGAAGCTTTTACTTGATTCTGAATTCATTTTGGTACAAAATCAACAAGAACAGCAAAAACTTATTAAAAAAATATATTTAGGTTTTGGTTTCACAAACAAGTTTAAATACTTAGTCCTTTCTAGTAGTTTATTTGTAACTAGAATTTGTAACTTGTCATTTTATTAATATACAGTTAAATCACACATGCCGGAACAACAGCTGCCCGTTAGTTGATACAAAAATTGCCATACTACAGGAAGCCAATCTGACACCCATTCCCACTTAGATTACTTGGATGTTTATAAAGTCATTCAGTGACTGACTTGAACCTCATCTTGGTCCCTATGAAAAATCATCCTGATCCCAGGAGGGATGTAAATTTTGTTTTGTGTCTTGATCCTTTGAACTCAGAGGCAGTCGCATGGACGTGAATATCCTCACTTGAAACTCTGGACAATATAGAATCTGTCAGTGCATATGAGCTGGCAGGATCTGACCTATCTTGAAGTCACACAAATGAAATAAAACTGATGTTGAAATAGGACTGAAATCATTAATCAGTTGCAGTGTGTTGCTCTGAGCTGGTTGCTTTTCCTGATGAACTCTGAAGTTCAGCTTTATTTCCCTGAAATAAATTTCACTCCAACACCATTTATTTCTATATACAGAATCTCGGTGAGATTACTCCTTTGTATAGAACATTTTAAAAGCTAAAGGTAAAAGTCGTTGCATACAGTCTCTTACCTATCTGTCTCTCTCCCTATCTCTATCTCTATCTCTATCTCTATCTCTATCTCTTTTCATATGGATAATATATAATATAATATATAATATGTATATATCTTTGTATACCTCATATTTATTCATGTTTATTTAAATAGCTTTTCTCATTAAAAGTATACATTTGGTCATTCATTCTTCATTTAATTTTAATGTAGGAAGTCTCCAGCATCTATCTGCAATAAAGAGGAGGTGATGAAAGATGTACTAGAACTAGGTGAGTTATATCAAGCTTCAGTTTTGCTTTTGCCATCGTGTCTTCATAGTAGCTGCAAACAAATATATATGAGTCACTTCTTTYGTAACTTTTAGTTGATTCAGAACAGTTGCATTAGCTGTTAACTCCTTGAGTAACACTATGGAAAGAAGTTACTAAGAAGTAATCAGAGGGTGGTAATCAGTATCTTTCTTTTCTGTCTAAAACTCTGCTTTCTCTTTTATAAAGACTGAGGATAAGAAAGTGTTAATTGTCATTTTGATAAACTACTGACACTGAGCCTGCTTGGGAGATGCAGAGGCAAAATTTCTTCTTCCAACACATTATATGAAATTTGTTTTCTTTCAGTTGATGTTGAGGATGAAGCAACAGCTGCAGAAGTTAATAAGATCCTGGACCTTTCAACATTGTATATGTTTCAAGTAGCATCAAAGGCAATTGATATTTCGCTTGCAAAAGTAAGACTAACAGTGATGGTAAACGTAAAAAAATGTATGAAAAGGTTATTTCTACTAAGTTAGCCAAAGCTGCAATGAATTGTTCTCTGTGAGTGGGAGTGTGTTTGTATATGATTTAACATGTGTTGTTCTTGTGCATATTCCTTATTTGGTATTCAGATGAAAAAGTAATATAGGAATGCCAGTCCAAAATTCTGAGAAGTGCCAGAAAAGCATGCCAGAATGCATCAGCTCACTTGAAACACAGATAATAGCCATAACTAATGAAATTTTATATTATTTTATTGATATTGATTTATTGATTTTATTGACTCTAGTCAGTTTTGCATCTTTGTCTTTTTTGAGGTTTTTAATGTTGATTTTGAAACCAAAACTGGTTCAAGTTGACAAGAAGGAAGGGAGGAACCTATCATTATCTCTTCCTGTAAGATTTGCCATTGTAATGGCAAATTGTCAATTCATATTTCTTCACCTTAATATCAAGCAATCCGCAGAAATAACAATACTTATCTTCACAATACTGTAAACTTTAATATCATAAAACTTTTTCCTTTTTTTAATAGTAAAATCCTCAAATTCTCAGTACTAAATATTCCTAATATTTTGTAGGATATGCTTAGGACAAAAAATGGCACGAAGAAATGACTGCTTATTTCCTCGCTCTGCTCAAGGAGTTCAGTGTTTGCTGAAGTTAGTGGAAATATTTTCACACTATGTTTTCTGTTCAGGCTGAACAGGCTGTCAGTGTATTGTGATGCTGTGGATCTGTTTGAATGAGAAGAATAATCACTTGTTCATTAATACTGCTGGATTACTGCTGCTCTTAGAAAACGCATCTGGAGAGATGAAAAGCCACATTATACCTTCACCTGTCTTTCTAACTGAATCACCTGTGCTTGTTTAACTATCTTTTGGCAGTGCTTCAGAACAATATTTTATTTCCCCATCACTTTTTCTCCCTTCATTATCTTCCTTATTTTGAGCAGAGATTAAAGTAATTGTATACCATATAGAATCATTAAATACATTTAATATTTTCTTTCCCATTCAGAGAGAAGGGAAAAAAGGCAGATAAGGACCACGAGGATCTCTTCTAACCTCATTTCTAGACCAAAGAAATCTATGTAACTATCCAAATAATGAGAGGTCTGTTCTTACTCAGTTTTACGGTAGAATAGATGCAATTTCTTCAGTTTAGCTGTTCTTAAATAGCAATGACCTGCATATATTCAGGATCAACATCTCAATTCTGCATTTTCTAATATGCCATCAGACAAAGAGCAAAACAGACTGTGTTTTCTACATACTATGCCCATCAGGGTCTTTTTCTCACTAATGTAACCATTAGAAGGAGTTGCTCTTCTGGCTGTTAAGTTTAAGGCAGTATTCTGTAAGCCTTTCAGGGGAAACTCTGCCCCAGACAATCTGCATAAACAGTTTTCTAATGCCCAGCAACACATAGCATTAGGAGCTGAAGGAATATTGCATGGAACGGAAAATATTACTCCTTTTCATCTGAGTGCTGCTATTTACAGCATATATAAAAGCAAAATTAAAAGAGAGGTTATAGAGAGTTAGTCATTACCCTGCCACAATCCTCCTTTCTTTTCTACAAACTACTACAAGAAAACATACCTGTCTTTTGGATCTGTTTTTAAAATAAGAATTTCTTTCTTTCTTTTTTGTTTAGGAAATAAAAATTCTTTTGTTTGGCTCTAGCCTTTGTTGCTTCAGTGAAGAATGGAAAATACAGAGTTTTACATTTAATAACATACCTCAGTTAAAATACGGCATCGTGCAAAAAAAGGTACTGTAAATTACTTCCTTAACAAAAACCAAAAGTGATCATTGCTTTTCACACTGAGTTTTCAGAGGCTGTATGTTTCAGCAGTGAAAAAAGTCTTTAAAAGAGTCTTCTCTTTCTTTAGTACCACTGGTTACCTTGCCAAGTCTTATTAAAAGACTTGAGATGGATGGAATATTTCTGAGGGAAGCTTAAACCAGCTACAAAGAGTGTGCATATATGTATGTGTGGGGTGATTCGTAGGGAGAAAGACAAGCCACTTAAGCTGAAAGGGCATAAAGCAGGGTAAAGTCAGAGTGGAAATTAAAAAAAAAAAAAAAAAAAAAAAAAGGAATAGTGGGGGCAAAGTTTAAGATGGAGCATTATCAGTCTCAAAATGAGGAACTTAACAAGAATTGCCTGCAGTTGTAGGGAAATGCACAAGGAGATTCTTGCTAGTCTTGTGTTCCTGAATGCTGGGGAATCATGTGATGAGATTTACTCTTAAGATAAAAGGGAAGAAATGTCCTAGCAGTATCACTGAGACTGCTATGCAGGTGAGACCACATCTTTGCAACCTTGTTTCCTTAATTCTGGGCTGCAGCCACAAAATTCTAGAACCTCCCTGAAACAAGGCTTAATAGTTTCCAAGCCAGCAACAACCACATTTCTAAAATCCCCAACAGTTTCCTCTGGTGACCAGAGCTGGTAAAACTGCCATGCAATGACTCAGATCAGCCTGGACAACATGTAAGCAGTTCTGGGTTGAAAGCAACCCAAAAGCATCTTTGAGTGCTAACAAAAGTCTCTACAGTTTGGGTGTTCATTGTGAGACTCACTCATATGATGTCTATCTTTCCCCCCCTGCCTGGTCACTTGAATCTGACAGAGTGAGACTGCAGTGTTTCAGACTGTGTCCTGCTCTTCTGCTCCGTATGCCAGCTACAGCTGGTCAGCCTCATTTCTCAGCAGGCTGAGCCTGAAGCATAGACTCAGACCAAGGTCTGCACATAGAGAACATGATGTGTCCTCCACATGCAAACAGGTCACATGGAAAAATGAATCCTCTCAGCTGCAGTGTAACACTTTTGCTATTCCCTATCTTGTGACATGCTGCTGTGACACCGATGCACAAGATCTCTTATGTTAAGAGTAAGATCTGAGGACTTTAATAAAGAGGAGACTAGAGAAAGAGTAGATTCCTCATTACAAACCTTCACCAAGCTCCTGAACGGACACAGAAAATCTGTATCTGGCCAGAGAGAAATACACTGTCATGTGATATACTGAAGTGATGGGAACAGGAGCTTTGCGACAAGGGCTAGGAAACATGTCATTAAATATTTAATAAGTTTAGTCAAATGTTTCATTAGGCTGGTAGTCTTAGAAGAAATCTGAGAGTATGGTTATATTTAGATTGAACTTAGAGAGAAAATATTGAATGGTAATTTAAACTCCTGAAAGAAGCAGTGAACGTTGCTTGGTACTTCCAGACCCCTCAGCCATGGAAAGGGTATCTGTTCAGTTCTAGAGATTCACTGGCCATTCAATTCCCTATAGTAAATTCTACAAAAGGAATGAATGTTCTGGTTAGATGTGTTTATTTCAAATAGTTAGTAGTATAATAGTTATTTTTCCTCACTTCCTAGCTTCAATTTCAGTTGAACAGTTTTGTTCTTCCCTTTCTACATTAAGTTATTGTGACCCTATAACAAGCTATTTAAAATGATTCCAATTATTTTTTTGAATGGGAAACTTTACCAGATAGACTAAAATAAGTCTTGCTATTTTCCTTAATATATTTTGGAAGATACAGTCATTTTTTAGACAAGGAGAGGACATACTATTTCCTTCTTGAGTCAGCTTGTGCATGTCTCAGCTGTGGAGTTTACCCATAGGAACAGGTTTTGGTCCTGCAGTGGAATCAGATGAGCTGGATAGCAGGGAGTAAACAAGGAGAAGAAAACAGATTGCTACCCTATCCCACAGTCTTTCAAAATGGCCACTAATCTCTTTTTTAGTCCAGTTCTGGGCTCCCCAGGACAAGAGAGACATGGAGCTACTGGAGWGAGTCCAGCGCAGGGCTACGAAGATGATCAGAGGGCTGGAGCACCTGCCCTATGMGGAACGGCTGCGAGAGCTGGGCCTCTTCAGCCTGGGGAAGGGAAGACGGAGGGGGATCTTATCAATGTGGAGAAGTACCTGAAGGGAGGGTGTCAAGGGGACGGAGACAAACTCTTTCAGTTGTCCCGTGTGACAGGACAAGAGGCAATGGGCAGAAACTGAAGCACAGGAAGTTCCGCCTGACCGTGAGGGGGAATTTCTTCCCTGTGAGAGTGACGGAGCMCTGGAMCASGTTGCCCAGAGAGGTTGTGGAGTCTCCTTCKSTGGAGATCTTCAAGGCCCRCCTGGATGCAACCCTGTCTACCATGCTSTARKTGACCCTGCTGAGCGGGGAGGTTGGACTAGATGATCTCCAGAGGTCCCTTCCAACCTTACCGATTCTATAATTCTATCAATTTCGTATTTGTTGGTATTGTGATTCTTCCAGCATTAGTAAGCTGAAAGCTTGAATCTTCCTCTATTTTCTTTCTCTGTCCCGGTGAGTTAGCTCTCTGATGCAGAGGACTACACAGAAACACAAATCTGTGCTTAGTGATGTAATTGGGAATTTGTGGGGAGSCATAGTGCTCAGAGGAGCCGAATGGACAAGACTTAATTTTGCACTCTGGAAAACAGTTAGGATTTGATTTTTCTCTAGAATTCAATAGGGATCAGGAGATCTTTCACTTCTTTGCATAATTACACAATATATTTTAAAACCCCCTTTTTTGACATTATAGATGTCATTATGCTGTGTTCTAGGCATTTTCAGGAAGAATAGATCAGAAATGCAAAACAAGTTATTAACATCGATTTTCAGTGGCTTCAAAAAGCAGAGAGCTCTGCAAAGTTGTGAATGGAAAAAGAGAGATGAAGACTGGCTTGCACATGAACATATGGATTGCAAAAAAGTTCTCACCAGYATCAAACAGTGGAAGTTGTTTTTTTCATGTAGTCTGTTATTATTCYCCTCAGGGTGGCCCATGTGGAGTACTGACAGCAGTTCAAGCTTGTGTCCTACAACAGCTTATCTTTGGAGACAATAACAGGAATAAAGACACTTGGTAAGTCAGCAATTGGCATCAGGGATATTTCCCATACTGAATGAAGGAAAAGAWTATCTTCTGCCATCAGCAAGGTATCTTTTTGAGTTTGACMTAGTTGAACCTTTCATTGTTTCTGAAGGAGAAAGAAAGTAGCATATGATTTATTTGTATTTACTTCCCTTTTAGCTGTAGAAATGTAAAGGCTGGCTTTTCATTTGTATAATTACCCATTTGTGAATAACCAAGAACCTCTAAAAATCAAACAGCTTGATTTAAGGCCAATTATTTAACCTTGAGATCCCAAGGAAGAACAGTTTCAAAGAAAATGTAATCAAGGTTTGAAAGACCATGAAATTCATGCAATTTTTGATACTAAGGAGAATCTCAATGAGGGTGTTCAAGTTATAGCTATATTTTTTTTTCTTGCTGATATTTTTGATCTTTCACAGCAGAACACCTTAATAGAATTTAAATTCTTTGTATGTGTTTTCTATGTATTTTACAGAAACTTTTGAATATTGATAGCGTCAAAGAAAATTACTTGGATTGCTATTTGGATAACATTAATCTACTTGTCACTTTGCTAAAGAAACAGAGTTTATTCAGTGAAACACTGGAAAATAATATGTAAAAGGACTTAATTTATTACCAGGCCTGCTATATTCACCTTTTGTTTTTAAAAATAAATCAAGTTCATTGCAAAAGAACCATCTCCCAGAGCTTTCCTACATTTTATAGATGCAGTTTGTTCAATAAGAACAACAATATTTTACTGGTATATTTGTTTAAACTGCCACCTCTCCTGTTCTGTATGGGTAATAATACACTGACCTCRTTGTAGTCAGAAGGAAAGCTTTCAAGCTGAGAATTCACTCAGACTTCATAAAACATCCTTCCAAGGTAGAAGGACCTTCTTGTATATATATATGTAAAAAAAAATTAGCCTTAGATGTCCACTTCCCTGCTTAAAAGTATTTGTGACAGTGGCAAGGTTTCTACTGAGTTTTCCTCAGCTTTAGTTGATTGGCATCTAAAGCACATTAATTGCTTGGGCTGTTCTTACAAACAATGGTAAGAAAAAGGCACCAGTAGGCACCGTTGTCCATCTTCAGCACCCATCAAATTACAAGGTGAGAGGTGACAATTAATCAAAGGATTACCAGGTCCTAGTGAGTCCCCACAGGCAGCCAGCTCCAGGTGTGCTAGAGGGTGGGCAGTCCTGAAGTGAGATGTCATGTAAACCAATAGAGACATTGTAAACCATGCTTACAATCTCACTAAATATTGAAAGTTTTACTATTATTGCTACTGYTGTTGCTATTATTAACGGCACTGGTTGCTTTTGGACCTCAATGTAAGGGTTSAGTTGAAGCAGTTGCCATGAATTCATCAATTGAGAATTGTCTGTTCCTGGAAACATTTTAAAGATAAATGGTCTGGATTGATAAAGAGATAGATTCGCTGGTATAATACATGTTTGAAGTGTAATGTCATGTTAATTCTACAATGTTACGTAGTTTAGTTCTTTCTTCTTCCATTCAATTCTTTCAGAACATCGCATCTCATCTAAATAGCCTGCCATTCAGAGACACTTTTAAAATTAGCAAGCAGTACTTCCAAATRTCTTAAAAGTAATTCCAGTACTTCAAGCATTTTCTGTACAATTAAGCCACTAAATTTTCAAAGAATCTCTCTCTGCGCACTTTCATTAGGGAATACAGAAATTATTTATAAGAAAGCTATTGAAGAAAGAAAAATACTAACAATRTTGGGAAAACCTTTTCAAACTTCACAAATATATTCCAGCTGATAATACATCAACTCAGAAAGTACCTGTATCTGTAGAGGGATAGTGCAGTGGTTATCACATTTGTTTTATATGCTGAAGGTCCTGRGTTCAAGGCCCAGTGCAACCAGCAYCAGGAAATCTCTGGGAGGTTGGACTAGATGATTTCCAGAGGTCCCTTCCAACCTTACTGGTTCTGTGATCTCAGCTGTTGGTTCGCGCRAATATTATCTAGCAAAGCAGTAAGAAATACGTGAAGTATTATTGTAATTCAGATTATGATGACAGTAGATTTTTCAAGGCAGAGTCTGGCTCTTGTCCACAAAAAAGAGCTCAGAAACCTCCATAGATTTTTATGACCAAGATCTCCTCAAAAATCACTAAAGAGTTATTTCTGATTATAAGAACCAGGAATTTATTTTAGTTTGGAGGACAGGCTTTGATTATCCATTCCATGGTCTTCTTGAGTCTCAGGTACTCCTTGATAAAAATAAAGATGATAGCCTTTTGCTCTTTCAGCATGATGCAGCAATTGTAAATGTTGTAAAATTATGAGGCACCCAAATAAGTAGGTGAATTGAGGCCAGACTTTTAAGCTATAAGTGTTGCAAATTAAATGAGCTACAGCCTATACTGTTTTCTTGGCCATATTTGCCTCTTCTTCTTCTTTTTTTTTTTTTTTTTTTTTTTTTTTTTTTTTTTTTTTTTTTTTTTTTTTTTTTTTGACTCCTGTTATCCACATTGTTTTAAGGATTTTACTTTTGCATATTTTTTATATGAAAAGGATTGCTGAGGTATGCAGAAAGTCTCCAAGGATTTCAGATTAACAGGTCTTTGTGCACAGAAATACTAGAAACCTTCAGGCTCCTGAAAATGAATAGGAAGATGGCCTGGTTTATTCATGAAATAAACACATTTTTCTTATGATGTATCTGCCATGGGCATAAACTCTTACTCAAGAAGAAAGGGGAGCCTCAGTGCTTGAAATGAGCACTTTCTACTTGCTACTGTACCTGAATTTTCAAAGTACTAGCCACTTCCAGACTTCTTCAAGCTTCAAGAAATAATTAGTATGGCTCCTTCTTATTCTGCTACCTCTCTCAAATACATAAATTGGTTGTTGTGCTTCACATGAGTTCCTGAGTGTCTGTAATTAAACACAGCTAAGCTAGGAGACCATTGTGATTATATTCTTTCTAATTGAAACTCTCACCTATTAGTTCCCATATCTCATATCCTTCAGAGGGGAACATTCTCTAAATGAACATTATATTCAAGACAGACATTGAACTTGAAAGGCTGTTTCTTGTTTAGTCTTTTGAATTATTACATCTTTACTCAAATGCTGGAAACAGATTTTGGCTTCATCTCCCATCCTGGTAGCATTCTCAAACTGATAATATCTGAATTTCAAAGAGTGCCATTCTTGAAGCCACTGGAAAAAGATTCCAGTTCTGCATTCCCAGGGGAAAAGATCTGTTGTCCAATTCTTGAGGTAATGCACAGAGTCATGAATGCTTGGTTTTATTCCCAGATCTGCCTGTTCTCCCCCATTTGACTTATGACCTTGTAGTCCTTTATTTCTCCATTTATTTTTTAGAAGTTAGAACAACATGAGGCATTAGTAGACTTCCCAAAGTACAATTTGTATAAAATATATTGACAGTGTTGCTTAAGTGTTTGTGATCAATGGACTATTGTAAACCTTCAGTACATCACTATATATGTGCCAAACCAAGGGTTTAAGTGAAAATATTTCAGAAACAATCGAGTTTCACAGACCAACACTGGGTTAGTTACCTCCACATTTTGACTCAACACTTTGCGACATACTGTATTAAAAAAAGTGATTATTGCAGATGATATTTTAGACAAAGTTTGCTAATAGAGTAAGAACGTTATGCTATAGATTTTAAGACGATGACAGTTAAGAAATTAAAGCTTAGGAAATAAAATATAAAGGCCTTTATAAACTAGAGATCACATATAAATATATAAGTACACATATATGTAAATATATAAAGCAATGCGATAACAGAATATTAAAACAATTTTATTACAGATTTAAGGATTTAATTATTCTGTCCATTATTTGCCAGTACAGTACTGTTCCCTAAAGTACATTTACCTATATTTTTTCCAACTAGTTATAAATATATATTCTGAAAGACCATCTACTATTTATTTCTTTTAGAAGACTAATTTTCAGTATATGATTATACATCTATATGTGCCTTCTTTGGTTCTCTCTTGACTTAGCTGATTGTTCTTATTATAATCATTTTTTATGCTAAATAATGCTTCTGCTTCATGCTTTGCACTGCTGCCATAATTCCACTGTTCCCAGTCAAGTTCTTAATTCACCCAGTTCTATATATATAATTTTGTTTCAATCTTTCCATGTAAACCATGTTTAGCATTAATCTTCTAGAAGCATCGATTTTGCATGTAATCTCTTAGATTCATCTATATTACAGTGATATTTATGCAGAGAATGTAGACGTAAGCTAGCAAGCTTTCATGTGCCTAGCTTTAGTACTCATAGCAGTCTAGCCATCACTGTGAGTCGCATACACTCATCAGGGTCCCCAGATGCACCCACACTGCTGTTAACATCTGAGCTAGCTGAAGTAGGTTCCTTCATATTGCAGTTTTGTCTCTGACTGCAGTAGGGATCAACCCACAGTGCCCAACAATCTAAAGAGGAAGTTTTTCTAGAAATAGCTCTACTCAATGGATGTAATTACCTTCAGTAAGATTCAAGGTACCTACTTAGATGCCTAAAATAAGATTTCAGATATCTCACCCCAGGGAAGATATCCAAAAAGCCCATATTCCATTGGCCGCTTCTCCCTGTTTAGAGTTTTTTAGGCTATGGAGACAGTGCTGAACACAACCATGTCCTCCAATTGCCCATTCTGTCCAATGCGGCGAACTCTTCACACTGCATCCACAGTGAGTACTCTAATGACRTCTTTGATTCAGATGCATAAGCCTCAGAAAAAATCTGGAGTTCAAATGTACCTTTATATCTAGTGTGTGTCGTTAGTAACCATAGTGATTCCTTGTTAACTTACAGGTTTTTTTTGAATTGGCCTTCAGAACTGCCTGGATCTCTCCCTTGACTATAGAAGAAATTGAGATACCTAATGACAGTTTTCTAAAGCAACTTTCTGGAACCTCATCATTCGGCATTGCAACACCTAAATTGTTTCCAAGAAAGCAGTTTTGTTCTTTTAGCTACAAACCTGCTATGAATCTGTATATACTGAAATATTGACAGTTTGTTCTCTAATGGTTAAGCTTCTCTGTACATACTTTGATACTTGTCTCTTTCTTGCATTTCTGAACTACAGTAGTCTCCAGCCTTCAGAAGTTCACAGGACCAAGTGCCTCACCATGGCTATTGCAGACATATTATGGCGTGCAGGAGGCAATGAAAAAGCAGTTGTGGCACTGTAAGTAACAGAATTTCTGGTTATTGTACAGTGCTCCCATGATTGCGTCTGTTATATATGTACATAGCTCACAAAATGAATGGTTCTCAAGATGTGTTTATGTAGTCTAAAATGCTTTAGGAAGAAGTATTTTGAAATGCCATTTGTATTGTCATAGGACAAAACAGACAAACTCTGAAATTGCTGTGAACAATCATGTGGTTTTATTGAGGCTAGAATTCCTCCTAAATCTCTTCCCAGAGATACTGTTCTGGAAGTGGCATTTTATTCTAGCAGTTCTGTAATGCAAGATATTCTGTTATGACTGGGATTCATTTCGTTTTGCTATAGCTGCCTACTAGTTTGTTATTTTATGCTAAGGTTGCAGCTAGGTTACCTATACACAAGATATCTGACTTTCAGACACCTAAGTTTCACTGTACTGAATCTAACACTGTATTTTTAAGCAAGTTAGCTTTTATGAGAAGAGGTCATTTCTTTTATTAGATCAGCTAAGCTGAAAAATAACAGAGAAGCTTTTGGGCACAGGTTCTTCAAACCTGAAATAAAAGCAACACACTCCAAGACATTTCAATGGACATCTTTAATATTTTCCATCTATGAAAAGTTTCTTCTGCAATGATACTGCACATCTGTTCCTCTGCCTTTAATCATTGCTGTAATACTCTTTTCCAATAAAAAGTGTTTTTAACACCTTTAACCTATATTTATCCTCTTTCTGTGCRTAGAAACTTATAATTCGTATTAAACAGACCGAGAATTAGAGCATAGATAAAGTAGGTATTTCATTGATAATAGAGGGTTTTTTTTTTTTTAATTTATAACATAAACTTTTTATTTAGATTTTATTTTTTTAAGAAATAGTTAAAAATACTGAACCAAATCCTTGGTTCATCATTCAGTTCATTTAGCATGATAATTTCTCTTTAATGTGCTTTTGATCCTTTTAACATGAACTTTGCTTTTGTTTGAATATCCTTTTTAGGCCATCAGGAAAACAGCAGTTCACTCCCATAGGAAAATACAAAGCAGATGGAATCTTAGAAACTGTAAGGTTCTCTGTAACTCAAAGTGATATTTTCCACATATTCTTTTTGTAACTTTTCTTATTTTAGTATATAAATCTGTTTTCCCTTTCCATAATCTAATATGTTACTATAATAGTGTTTTAAAACCACTGATGTCAAATTATTTAGTTGTGATCCAAAAACCAGGAGGAAATAATAAAATCCTGTAGTGTCTCTGGCACTGAACTGTCCCAGTATCTGTGGACAACTGGGCTCTCTGAAGCCCTTGTTTCCTTTAACTTTCAAGCTTATAAGCAATGCCCACTTCTGTTGGTGTAGAGTAAAAATGGAAGTGGATCTTTTCAAGTTCCTCAGCACAGCCATGAGCATCAAAAGGCAGTATTTTCTTCTCGTGTTTTATACAGTATTCTTTGTCTTCCCCCCCCCCCACCAACTGCAAATGGCAAAATACTTTCCAGTTATGCCTTTATTTCCATCTAAAGCTTTCCAATGACTTTGTAAACATTTATGCCAAAAGCCAGGCTTTAGTGGTTTAAAGAAATATTACTGACCTCCTAAATGCAGGAATGGGTGTGTCAAGACAGCGCTTTTCAGAACCAGACAGTTTGGGAACAACTGGAAACAAAAACCTCTATAAATATGGTCAATGCAACACAAAGCTTTGTCTATCATATGCTCTTCCAAGAGCCAAGATACATTATTTAATTAATATGCTAACTTAATTCTGAGCTGCATGCCACTTCAGAGTTTAGTTAACACCATAACGCTCCCTCTAAGTACTACTGATCGATGGTCATATGGGCATAGCCACAGCGCAAGTAAAGGGAAATCTGTGATGTAGAAGAAACTCCTAATAAAGCCAGGAATATAATCTCGGTTACTTGACCTTTCCCTGTGCCATATCTGCAAGACCATYGTTCCTTTCAAAATCAAAAGAGGATAAAATAGAGTTTTGAAGTACAGGCCTAGTCCCATGAACCTTTCTGAACTTTATATTAAAATGTTTTTTCTAATAATTACTTTTTGTCATATAAACAATGCTTAAAATTGAATCAAAGTGGCCATAAAATAAACTTGCAAARGGTGAGAAGCAGCATGTAAAGATTCAGAATTTATAAAGTGCTAAGACAGAATATTTTATCAAGTAGCAACAGCCAAAAAAAGGATAGATTTCACTAGCTTTTTATACAATTTCATGTTAGTTGAAGATCTTACCAATCAGATACAAAATTATGGCTACTTTAATTCAACTTTCAGATTACAGAAACAAACTGTTATCATTTCAGTTGCATTTTTTCTTTCATTTCTTCTCAGCTGATACTATATAGTGCCACAAGATATGAAGATCTAATTGCATTTCTTCAGAAAAATATTCACCAGGTACTGTGTATATGGAAGATATTAAATTTGTTATTGTTCAGCTGCCAGTCTTTCTGTATTTGTCACTCTCATATGATGTTTTCTGAACATTGTTACAGAAGCCATATGGACATGCCTTGCATTTTAAAACATAGAGCAACAAATTAACTTTTAGCATAAATGAGAATGATTCTTCTTTCAGTTGGATTTGCCTTCTTTAGGATTGGGCTAACAAATGTGAACAACAAGCMAAGTAAATATGGTTCTTTTTTTTTCAGTTTGAAATTGGTCCCTGTGGTTGCATCCTTCTGACTGTGTCTGTCATCTTATCAAGATCTATCAATCTGTGAGTATCTTTGTATCTTTGTTTATTAAACTGCAAAGCGACTAAGCTGTGAGAACGTGAGAAGACAGCCATGATTTACTGAACTCTCTGGTCTTTTAAAAGTATCATGATGCTCACTCTAATAAATATAGGGAAGTTAATATTTAGATTTGTTCAGTCAATCTTAGCTTTTTTTTTTTCCCCCTTTTTTTTGGGGGGGGGGGTGAGTTTGAGACTGGCCTGTGTATGATTAGTCAAGAGTGACCAATATGGAGAGAGCTATGAACATAGGAACGTAAGATAAAAACAAAGTGGATCAGCCAGATCATCTAATCTTTTTCCTCCTGTTGGTGGAGTGATGTACAGTCACCAAAGCTTATAACATGCTGTTTTAAAAAATTGAAGATTTTGTCATTGCTCTTGAAAAACAGTTTAGGAACCTCATTACTTGATGGATAGAAAACTCAATTCTAGCCTGAATTTAATCATGACTAAATTCAAGTTTGTTTTGTTGTTGTGCTAGTATCTCCCCAACTTATTTGCCCACTTCCTGGTGTTAACAACTTAAGAGTGGCCATGCTGGGTTAGACCAAAGGTCCACCTRCCCAGTGGCTCATGGTAGTTGCATATTAAAAGAGTATTAGAGACTGGCTAAGTGTAGAGGGATCTCTGCCTGTGAAACTTCTGTCAATAAGCTTAGGGCCTTCCTGAACTGGAGAAAGCAAGTGGACTATGTATTCACTCCCTGAAGAATTTTGTGAACAAACCTACTCAGTCTTCATAAGGACTATACAAGCCAGACTGCCRCAGTTTCCTCTTAGGAGAGACTTTTTCCCCAGAGTAGCATACAATGATTAATACTTTTCCATCTTTTTCTGAGTATCTTTTTTTTTTGCCAGATACACTGCAGAATTTTTTGACTCATTGCTATCCTGTAATCTAGAAAGATTCAGTGTTCTTATTTCTCTTCTGCAATTTCCATCTAATATGTTCTTGGCTGCTGCAAAACTATTTGTTAATCGTTCAAGCATAAATAAGATTTGACCATTCCTTTATACCTCCTACATACTGGCTTGAGTGGCTTCAGTAAAGAAAATATTGGACATAGAATGAATCCATTTGGAATGCATATATGTTATTAGTGAGGTTGTCAGCTGTAGTGTTTATCCATACCACAAGCAAAAATAACATAATTTCGTAGATATTTAATATTTTCCTCTTCATCATTTCAGTACATAACATTTATGCTCTTAGTTCTCCAGCAGAGATTTTCTGATCTCCTGTAGAAGAATTTCTGATCTCCTAGGCAGCTTTGCTTAGTTTTCATTTTGAATCATGATGGTAGCATTATGCATATAATACCTTCTCTCTCTCTCTCTCTCTCTCTCTGCATATATATATATATGAGAGCACACACCTACACATGCATATATAGTCGTATTATATGCTCTTAGAGTGACAATAATCATTCTACCTTATCAGATATAAATAACTCCATCTAAATATTAGACATCATGTCTAAAGTAGTTGGCTATGCTCCTTGTATTGTCCGTTGAAAGCAAGACCCATCTAGAGAGCTGTTTATGTCACGTACCTTAGATACCTGTTTAGGGTGTGATGAATAATTTGCCAGTAGTGCCCCATTCTCTGCATCAATTACAATGATAAAGAAAACCTAACATAACTTGGACTACACACCTAATTTTTAGGTGATTACAACTATAAGCATGATAAATCTTGTCTGAGTTTAATACCTGGTGTACTAGTTATGCCAGACTCTCACTTAAGAGGTAGTCATTAAAGTAGCCTCTTTTAAAAGCAAGTTGAAGCGTGCCCAAACAGTGTTGCCATTAATTGTGATTTTGTACATCTTGCATGTATTTTTGTGCTACTTTGCATCTCAGAGCTGGTCAGAAAACTTTCTTCATACTGTCAATTCCACTTTTGTAAAGAATTAATAAAATTATCTCAAGTGAAAAGAAATATTAAGGTGTTCCTTGACAAGTGTATTTCCAACTTGTATTAACAGCTGTCRTGAAGAGAGCAGCTGCACTTAAAAGCAGCATGGGTTTGGTTTGAGTAGGTGAAATGGTGCTTTTCTTTCTGGCTGCAAGACATTGTCTTGAAAATAGATAGTGACTGAGAACGAAATTTGAGGTATACATTCAGTTGCTCACCCGCTGAGCTTCCTAAAAGCATTTACAGATTTTTTTTTTCTCCTGWTTTTGTTTCTTCCTTTCTTTAGTTTACAGTAACACTGCAGACTGCTCACTTAACTCCCTTTTTACATTCCAACACTAATGAAATGATAATTTTATAGCATTTATCATTATTCCTTTTTTTCTGAGCTACTTAGGGCATGAAGGTCCAATGCTATTTGACTGAGTAACAATATACTTGGCATTTAGCAGAATTATCAAAAGCAGCAATATTCTAATTGCTGTTGATTGCATTGCTTTACTAGCCATTAAATGGTAAACATTTTTTAGTAATATGAGCAAGGAGGTTATTTTTCTCATCACCTTTCAATTCTTAACAGATGGTTTATGACAGAGCCAATTTATCATTTGTGATTAAATTCAGGCAAAGCCATCTCAAAGCGAACATGAAAATTCCTTATGAAGCCTATTTACATTTTTCAGTAAATGTCTTTACAGGTCTAGTCCATAATGGAGAACTGTTTATAAAATGTAGTTCTCTTTGGAAGAAGATTCATGACTTTCTCACAGAACCTCATTTTAAAGTAGCATTACTCTTCTAGCTTAGTACTGTATAGTCCATTGCATCAGCTGCAGACCTTTTTTTTTAAATAAGAAAATTTTCTCTATCACTGGAAGCAGTGGAATGTGTCTTCAGACCTTTGCATAATTATTTCTTTAAAAGTGCAAACTAAATTTTGTTTATGTAATTTTTAACAATAGGTGAATGCCTATGTCACATAATACTTCTCTTAGGATACTACAAATAACCTCATGGCTCATATCATCAAGAAATATGTACCATTTAGTGGTTGTTACAGGCATTGCAAGTAAGTATTTACATAACTGACATAGTTTTGGATTAATATTTGAAGAGTAGTGGAGTTGTGCTAAGTAATGGAATTTTCATTCAGCAATGGATTTCAGTGGGAGTGTTTTTGCCTGATTTTTTTAAAAGAAAAACAWTTTCTAAAAAATTAGAAAATTTCAAGGAAATTTCAGTTTTCCTGATTTTATGTGCATGCTCTATTGAAAACGCTAGAAAAAAATATTTAATTTTAGTTGAGGAGTTGACATATTTTAATTTTTAAATCTTATTCAGATACCTCAGTCTAGGTCAGTTCTGCATCATCTGCCCACAATGTTGACTATCTGGAATTCTTTGGTACATTTCTCTCCCATTTATCAAGATCTCTTGTAAGGAAATTGAAGACTGGGSTTGTAATAGTCTTGAACTGTAATTATCACAAAACAGAGCATTTTTGCAAGATACGAAAGTATGACCAACCAGACCAGAGCAAAGCATTTTTGTTTCATGTTACAACGAGAAGACTGGTGTTTTGATTTATGAATATTGAAATATTTCTTTTAATTGRGAATGTTTTTCTCCAATATTTTCTGTTCCATGAATAATTCCAGTWTTTGACTTAAGATTTCATTGTAGGATAAAATTAGAAGAAAATAGTAACACATTATTTTATATGATGAGGCAGGATGAATTACTGGTTATAGATAGAACGCTGAAGGTGGTCAGGTTTATTAATGGAGGACTATGTACCACTCTCCTGGGACCTGTATGGCTCAGCCCATCCAGAAGTGATCTAGAAAGAGTGAAGGATAGTGAGAGCACAAGGCTTGCAGATGATACAGACTTGCTTAGGAGAGTCAGGTCTGTGAGCAGATGCTCCCCAAGTCTTTTCAGATAGAAGACAGCATGCAATTGTGACCATGTCACGTAGCTCAGGAATGACAGCTGCAGTRGTTGGTAGTGTTCAGACAGATCCAGACTTTTTAGCACCTTCTTAAATCCATGACTAACTTCTAGCAGTTCAGAATGATCTTGCAGTGCTAACAATGGAATAATCTCATTTATATTTAGCCATCTAGAAGTGATATCTAGTCTCAGTCCTCCCAGTTCCATCTGTAATCAGTGAAAAGAGATAAGCTTCTTTAGGAAAGTCATCCCATCAAAAAATAAGTGTCAAGAAAGGTGGGACAACTTGCTATAGGGACATGCCTATCTTTTTCCTTTAACTTTAGAGGCAGAGAGAATTACTTGCTTAGAGCAGACACCTAACTTCCATCTTGCGTGTAATGATTCTTTTTCATTAACTTTAATTATTTACTGTGCAGATATTCACATCTGAGCTCTCTCTGTGCTCAACAAAGGGAAAAAGATCGTGATTCATTTGACTTAATTTGAATCTCTACCTTAGAATGAGATAAATCATTTCCTGAAATACTTAGTTATCTCCACAGTATGTAAAGAACGTCTATATSACCTACTCAGATATAGGCTGTGCATAGTACACATCATGTAGTCAAATGAATTCTGTCTTAAAGTGACTGGTCAATAAAATGGGAGATGAAATTCRACATTAATAATGTAAATTGTTACACATGCTGAACAAAACCAGTCCCAAGATGCTTGCTTAGTTATAGTCTTTAAATCAACTATTATAAGAAAAGGAAGAAATTCTGGCATCATTACTGGTAAGTGTCRGTTCAATTTTCAAAGATAGTCAAAACAGAAATAATGTGTTAGGRATTCAGTATTAAGATAATGAGAATAGAAGAAAAACATGGTAAAATCTTTGTATAAATATGTAATTTTTTCATGTCTTCATCTCGCATGTAGCTTTGTCTTCCTAAATTGGTACACTAGAACTAGAAAATACTGGAAGGAAAAAACAAAGATTGTCATTGATAATGGAATAGTTTTTGTTTAAGGACAGATTAAATCTTTCCTCTTCAGCRCTTGAGAGGGGCAGCTTGGATGTGATAAAGTTTATATATCATRGAATCGGTAAGGTTGGAAGGGACCTCTGGAGATCATCTAGTCCAACCTCCCCACTCAGCAGGGTCACCTACAGCATGGTAGACAGAGTTGCATCCAGGCGAGCCTTGAAGATCTCCACAGAAGGAGACTCCACAACCTCTCTGGGCAACCTGCTCCAGTGCTCCGTCACTCTCATGGTGAAGAAATTCCCCCTCACGTTCAGACGGAACTTCCTGTGCTTCAATTTCTGCCCATTGCCTCTTGTCCTGTCACATGGGACAACTGAAAAGAGGTTGTCCCCTTTCCCTTGACACCCTCCCTTCAGGTACTTCTCCACATTGGTAAGATCCCCCCTCAGTCTTCTCCTCCCCAGGCTGAAGAGGCCCAGCCCTCGCAGCCGTTCCTCATAGGGCAGATGCTCCAGCCCTCTGATCATCTTCGTAGCCCTGCGTTGGACTCTSTCCAGTAGCTCCATGAATAATGGCAAAGTTCAGTAAGGAACTCTCTCTCTAGCTGTCAGAGTTTAAAACCCTGGGAGCAGTCACAGAAATTATCAAGCTTCAATTTTAAAACAAAATGCAGTATTTTTTATTCCACAGCGTAAGTAACTTGCAGTACTGGAAGCTGTGGTGGCCATAAGTAGGAAGAGGTTCAAATRGGTGTGGACAAATGACTGGAAGAGCCATCCATCAATAGCCTTAAACCCACCAGTCTAGATGCAGCCTCTATGTGCTCCATGCTTGTGTTCTGCTTTGATGTGTGCTGCTGGCATCTGCTGCTGACTGGATGCTGGGGTAGACTGACTTTTGGTCTGACTCTGTAATTTTTACATTTTTACTGATTTTTTTTTGCAAATGGAAATTCCAAATTTTAGCTACGTCTATTGGGCAGTTACTCTATGTCAGTAACACGCAGCTGGGAAATGCAGAGTTTTGCACTGCTTTGTAGATTTTGCTAATGAGTTTATCATATTCCATGTTTAAATGATCATCAGTGGTAGAACGGATAACAAATTGCCAAAGAGGAATGAGAATTCCTGAGGAAGTTGCTCAGAACGTGTTGTTGCTTCTGGTACAGGAAGGAGTGCTAGTGACTAACAATTGTAACTTTTTTTTTTTTTTTTTTTTTTTTTTTACAACCAGTGTAGAATTAAAAAATAGTAGTACTGTTATACTAGCTCAGGGGACTAATCTTCCCAAATGTGCAAAATGCATATTAAAATCTTCATGTGGTTAAGAGCCACAAGATATTTTCCATGTATTACAGAGAGACAGAGCTCAGAGGCGGGCTGTAAGCTCCCATGTGGACTTCACTTCATTGCGTATCAGAATGGAGCCTGCGTATGGGGAAGGAGTGAACATTCAGGAGCGTTTCACAGGGACCCAGTAATTACAGCTTCAGTAAACACCACTGTCTCATTGAAGTTTCAAAGTATGCTAGAACTGTCGTGCAAATGTTCTCTGCTGGATGCTGTCTCGTCGTCTCTGACACTTGACACCTTCCCCACTGTGCTTACCCATGCAAAACTGTTGATTTATTGGGTTGTGGCTGTTCCTGATCCATTCAGTGAAAAGCCTTTAAATTTCTGGCTCTAACCAACTAGGCACATTGTCAGTTTTTGTTGCCATATTTTTCTGCATATTTGCAGTAACTTTATTCAATAAAACCATCGTTACTAGGATCCATAAAAACTAAGAACATATTGAATTGAGCAATTGCCTTAATGCAAATTTCTTTGTAGAAAAAACATATTTTGCCATTTTCAAGCCATCCACAGAAGCTAAATAAAATCTCAGCTGAAACACAGAGTCATTGCGTTACTCACAAATGTGCTGACCAGTGCAATCAAAACACCAGTCTCTTTGGTCAGCTTGTGCCGGGATACTTCATCGCTTATTGACAGCAGATCACAAATGTAATTCGGCAGTCAGCATTAGACATTTTATATCTTTTCACTTTTTTCTTTAAAATGTTCCTGTGTGAGTAAAGAAAAAAAATGGCTTCATCTGTGGGAGAAAATAAAAGAGCAATTTAAGGGGTCAAGAGAAGGCTCTTAAACCTGGCCACTTAAAAACCTAGGAAAATAAGTCAACCCATGTCTCCTTACTGTGATCCCACAACTCTTTATAACTATCCTGCTGTAGTTCTTTCTCTTCCAGAAATGTCTGCAGCCCCATTTCAAAATGATTTGTGCTCTTTTCCATTTCTAAGTTTAGCAGTTATATTTTTCAAAAGCCAGTACCTTTTTATGAAATGGAATAATTTACACTTTGGTTCCTTTTCAATTTAGGCCTTTTCACACTGAATAAGTCTGTTCTTAATTTCCAAATGTAGTTCTCTGAAATCTTCTACCAATTAATACAATTCATACTAAGGGGAATCATGTGATTAAAGCTATGTTCTTTGCCCTTGAGCACTCACTCTTGATTCCTGTGGTACCGTTTTTCTAAACCAGGGAAGTTAAATTTCCTTCATCTTTTGTGCTAATGTTTCCCTTGGAAAAAACACAAACAGCAAATCATTTTGATAGCTGTCCAGTATACCTATTTCATCTCTAAAAATACCCTTCCTATAATAAATGAAACAGAATTGCAACTTGGCATGCTTTACAGGAGAAAAATTTTGGTTTGTTTAAATTTTGTGTGAGAGGAAAGGTTGAGCTTAAAGGATCAGTGGCTACAATTCCTCTTTTCTGTTCATGGCTCTGCCATGAATTTGCTGTACACAACATCTAGCTTCAACATTTGGAGAACCAGTATACCTAATGTGAGTAAGAACCAGTACACCTAATATGAATAACTTGCTCATCTGAGGAATCTGATTTTTTCAATGTTCCAAGGATCTTGGAAGAATTATGCAGTATGTTGTTATCATTATTATGTCCTCTACTATGCTCAGTGTATCTATTTGTCAAGTTGGTTTTGCTTCTGCAACTATATGTCTGGTTGCAAGTCACATTCCAAGAATATTCCTGCTTTAGTCCATTGGCAAACCATTTTTATTATTTTTTTAAACCTGTAACAGTTCTGTGCTCATTCTTCCTACCTTTGCAGGATAATATTTCACTGTGAAATGTACTGTTATATATATATATTATATAGGGACTGTAATAAAGATCAGAATCTCTCTTTACCATGTCGACGGTAAGAGTGAGTCACAGTGCAACGTGCCACCTATTACTCCCTAGTAACTTTGCTCATATGTGCACTTACCCAGTAGGGCAAACTAGTATGTTCATCCTTGTTTCAAAAAGGAGAAGGTTATCTYATATTCACTGCGGGGTAAGAGCGTGTATGTGTGCTGCTGCTACAGGTCACACTCTGCTTAGCCTCATGATGACTTTTTTGTTTGCCCGTATCCACACAATTCCTGCTCTACAGGGTTTTCATAGAACAGAGAGTTCATGTGACAAATGGGAAGCTAAAGCCTGTGGGAACTGATTCATCAAAGAGCTTCCAGACTTGCTTAATTCGTTAGACGTGATGTAAGTATGCATGCGAGCACATTGCTTTATCGTGGCCAGAATGATCTACCTCACATCAGACAGGAATCTGGAAACTGGCTGTTGACCTTCAACTTCTGTAGCTATGACATTACCTGCTTTTCAAACGTTATTTGCTGGTCTATTCCGTTTTCATGTGGATTATTTCATATTGCTGGAAGGACAGGATAAACGCTCTCACTTCAATATCTATAAACTTTATTGTGATAAATATTCTTAAATGAATACACTAACATTGAACAAATTTTAGCGTGGTTAAAACTTATTGAAAACCAAGCTGTAGAAGGACTGTCTTTATGCAAAGAGGCAACTTTTTTATTGAGTGATATGTAATAAGGATAATCATCACAGTATTCATATATATTACTCATTTTGTCTGTATGCTTGACCAGGTAAATCATTTACTGTAAAATAACCCTGATTCTCACCTGTTACGTTACTTTTGAACTCTTTCAATCAAGTAGAACATTCAAAAAGAAAACGATGCTGTGTCAATGTGTAAACTGTAGGCAGAACAGGGAGTCCTCCATGCTCAGCCTGTTTTCTTTAACTGACACCATTTCATGACTCTGGGACAATCTTTAATCTAGAATTCTCTTGAAATGAACTTACTCTTCTTTTACAATCTCATGCGATTTGACTGATGAAAAAATGCTTTTTGTGAAAGTACGGCTTGTCCAGTGGCTGCAGCCACCTACAAGTYCACGTAGAAGATCCAGTCACACAGGGCATATTCAGTTCTTGATGTCAATATATTTTTATTCTGGGTAAGCTATCCTTTCATAAGTGATTTCCTCTCACTTGAGAACTGCTGGAAGACACACAGCAAGGAGAAAATTATATGTGTGAGCAATTTTCACTCTGTTTACAGTATTGTAATATAAATATATGCCATGATGTATTTTACCATTCAATCTTTTGGTGTTTTGAAAAGATAGAGAAGCAGCTATTTTTAAGGAAAACAGCTGTAGATTACCTTACAGTGAAAAAAAAAAAAAAAAAAAACAGCCTAGACCTAATTGAAAAATCCATATCTGACAGTCTCAGACCTCCCCAAGACCTATTTTGTGATTTTACAACATGGGAGAAGTAGGAGATTAAATTTACCAAGAGCAGTGAGAGGACAGCAGATAGGGGAGTTTGTGTGGGATCCAGTCTGTGCTAGGGAAGAAGCGAGCCCTTGTTTGAGTAACTGAACTTCTGTGCCTGCAGCTGGATAGGTTGCATGCAATTCATAATTTTCAGGATCTTTCATGTCTTTAGTGCTCTGGTGTGTGAATAAGGTAGAGATCCTTCTAGCTGAATGTTCATTGGAAAGATACTACTTCTGTTAATGTAGAACGTCAATGAAGCACAGATTGTAGCTTCAACAGCCCTTACTTTGTAGGTTCAAAAGGCAATAAGCAAGGCAGATTGTTTGAAAGAGGTTAAACTTTTTATTTCAATGAAAGACAAGAAAAAAAGACAATGATAATAAATGAGACAACCTTAGCAATGTTCTAAGGAAGGTATGAGAATTAAGTCTGCAGCAATGGTGTTTGTATTCTTTAAAAGTGGATATACAGTGGAATATATTGATGCAGGAAGTGTCACTTTATACCCGTTGAGAGAGGATCCAAGTACTCAAGAATAAAGCTATAGATGGGAATAGTAGAGTGGAGTTTTGAAGATAAGATGAAAGAAAGAAGAGAAAGGTCTGAGACAACCCACGTATGTAGGCATCTGTCAAATAAAGTCAAATAAGATAAGGAAGCTATATATCCTACTAGATAAGGAATGTAACTCAGGGGGAAGAGGAGGAGCTGAATTAGGTTTGAAGAWGTTTGCTGCACTAAACAACAGAGAACAAAAGTTAGTGGTAAGAAACTGGAAAAGATTAAACCAATTTCAGCAAAAAGGGGAAGAATCAAGAAAATCTTGAGGATCTGGGTTATTGTATGCAGGCATGCTCTACATTTGGCTAGATAYCAGATGAATAGAATGGAGAAGAACAGAATACAAAAGGATAATGAGAGAAGAGCTGAGATTCAAACAAATAACAGAAATGCACCTGTGACTATTGACTCCTTGTTAAGAAAGTTCACAGAACAGAGAAGTGCGCTATATGCTAGGAGGAAGGATATTTGGTGTGTTTATGCAAGACGAAGATTCCATACAGGAACAGGAGTACAAAATCCAGAATGTCCTCCATAATATCTCCTGGAACAGATCAGAATAAGTCTGTGAAGCTGAGTAACATGCCTAAAGAGAAGGAAGCTTAGTTCATTCTCTGAAGAATTTTCTGATCCCTAAAGAATGAGTGTAAAGGAATGAAAAAAGTGTGATGATCAACAGATATCTCTAGCAGTGGTGGTCTGAAGTGTCCTGTGGATGTCTCAGGATGGGAAAAAGATGGACCTTTTCCTTTTTTTTTTTTTTTTTTTTTTTTTTAACACATGAACTCCATCAGAATATTTGGGATTCCAAGTTAGGACAGTGAAAAAAAAAGAATTCAGACTAAGAAAATGAAGAAGATTCACAAACCCTCACTTAAATATACTGCAGTTAAAATTTATAGTAGAAAAAGTTTAGATAAACATGGATAAAATAAATGTTAAGGTAATAATAGCAGGTTAGAGTGWGGATATTGAGAGGAAAGAAAGTGCTACTATTGATTGGAAATATAACCTTCCACTGTCTGTATCTGTAGCTAATGTATAGAAATTAGAGAGGATGATAAAGATGTTGAAAGAGCCATCCTTAACTCACCAGGGAAATTATGTGAAGTCAGAGAAATATAATCAAGATATTTCAGATACATGTATACTAAGGTAGGGAAGCTGAGCAACAAAGTGGAAGAACCAAAACTGTTGAATCATACACAGATTAATTTAGATATAGCAGAAACAGAATAGGAGTTCTAATAGGTACCAAAGAATATGTGAAAAGAAAAATATTGATGAGATAGCATTGTGTGACAGTTACATAAAGAAATTGAGTATGAGATTGTAAAGTAATCCAGAAAGATAGCATGGACAAAGGGGCATCAGTTTGGTTCACAATAATTCTAAGAAAATAATAGAAAATTTATATTRTTGATTCTAAGATCATGTTTGGGCATCTGTAATATTTTTTAAGTGAGAGGTACTGCAGGAATTGTGAGACTGGGGGAGACTTTAACTTTCCAAACATTCTTTGAAGAAAAATGCTATTAACAATGTAATAGTCCATGGATATYGTCATCAGACACGTGCTGTACAAATATGTGATAATTCTAGTTTCATTTTGATTTGGTAAAAGTGAAGGCTTTATTGGAGAACTAACTGTAGAAAATAACCTTGACTAGAGTCATCAGTAACTGATTTAGTTTAGATTAAGTGCAGTATTTATCAGTAGTTAAAAATCATTCTCAATGTATCTACTAGAGTATTTAAGTAAAAGAGAGTGATGAACGATGCAGAATATCCAGCGCACAATACAGAATATTCTGTGCTGCCAACCCCTGGKTTTTTTTTGTAGTCAGTGGGAAGACACAGTTAAAAACACACTATAAACACTGTGGATTTAGYCCTCCCCACTGACTCCGTCAGGTACTGTTCTTACTGCCCTGCACCGTGGTCAGTTAGTATTACAGTTTCTTTAAAATTACTAGGCATTTAATCCAATGCATTCAAGTAGGCCKGAATATTACTCAATTTTTGTTGTTGTTAAAAAGGCATACCTTGAAAAATCAAGGAACTAGTGAGAGACATGGAAAACCTTTAGTTAAACTGAAAAAAAAGTTGTAAATGATCAGAATAACGTTATTTAGTGGAGAGATAATGAAAGGATTTTTTGTTTGTATTTGATGTAATACCACATGAAAAATCATTTTCCAAAGTGAAGATGAGAGATCATTTAAAAGGTGTAATAAAGAAATGGAACAGAGTGGAGACTGAAATGCAGAGAAAAGAGCTGTCAGTGTGGGGAAGATTACTGATAGAGTTCATCAGTGATTGATCTGGATCACTGATGGAATTAAATATAATTAATATTCCATTCAGTGCTGGAAAAAGGGAGGAGTGTGCTACTGAAATATACCARTGACTCAAAGTTGGAAGGCACCGTGCAGAGAAAGAATAGTGTTGTACAAAAAGAGTTGGCCTTCATGATAAGGATAATAAAAAAAGGATTACTTTTAACTGCATGAAGTACAAAGTCATGCAAATAGAGACTACTCGTTGCTGTTGTGTGAGGGTTCACAAGTTATAAATGTCAAGATAAGGAGCTGAGAACAAGCATACCAGCATAAGTAATTTTAGGAGGTGGAGAAATATTAATAGATTGTACGAAAACTGGTGTGTCCTCACCAAAATATCGTGTCAAATTGGTTTCACCCATTAAAACTGGGAGAAGTACAGAGAAAGACAAGATTGTAGGAATGAGAAATCTGTCATATAAAAGAAAGCAAAAGTGTTTATCTTTTTTAGCCTGAAAAAAACAAATTTTGATAGGGGATATGACTATTCTCTAAATATGGAAGGGTGGCAGGGTAAATAAACAAGAGCGACCAAGAATAGTTATTTAATTGAAAGAACAGCATTAGGTCAAGAATAAGCRTTTATCAATAAGCTTAGTGTGTGACTCCATAAGCCTAGTCAAAGTTTAGACGAGATTTCAGCTTCCTAAACTACCACTTTAAAAAAGTATGAAAAGCCAAGAAAGTAATTAAGGAATGTTGTGATTTTCTGTGAAAGAAAGTAACTAGAATGGCCAGATTTTACCTGCCAGATAGAGAGAACAGCATCTTCCTTTCTTCCCCCTGTTTCCACACTCTGCTTTATCCCTGTGGCTATTGCTGTATCCACACCAGACCTAATACAAAGTGTATTGTTCTGATGAGGATCTGAAATATAGGCATTTAATTGCCCCTCAGTTCCATAAGACTGTCCATATAGGACCAGAACAAAGGTCCATCTACACTAGCATCCCCTCCTTGCCAGTGGAAAACAGTGGCTGCTGAMGGAAACTGTTAGAAATTAGGTGAATATAGAGCAATTATTCTGCTGGCATATTCTCCATGTTTCCGATAGTCAGTAATTTATAGACTTCCTTAGCTGGCAGTTATATCCGGATCATTAAGTTTATTAGCCCTTGATGAACCAATCTTCCATGAATTTGTCTAAACCCTTTTTGAACCCTTTTATTTTTTTGGCCTCCACAACATCCTGTGGCAGTGAGTTCCACAATTTAGTTATGCACTTTATGAAATATTTTTTTTTTTAGTTTGCTTAAACAGGTTGCCCGATAATTTTACCAGGTGTTGCCTAGTCCATGCTATAAAAAGTAATAAGTAAATATTCCTCATTCATCTCCTTACCGTTTAATTTCTGTTGTATTCCATCAATTGTCTCCTTTCATAGCTGTATGGTACCAATTTCTGTCCATATACTAAAATGTAAAGAAACTCAGAATGTTTAGCTGAAGTTTATTTGTCCATCTTTAGATATAAAAAATAATGACACGAAAAACCCACGCTCAAGAGATTGACTAGTTTTGTCATGTTCCCAGTCTCATCGGGATCCCTTTCCTTCAGGAAATCAAAGCATTTYGGAAACGGACATTTTTGATTTTAGGGACATAAAATATTTTTTTTTTTAAAAAAAGACACCCAAAGTTGTGAAAGAATAARCTTAATTTGATTGCATAATAGAGCAATTGGAATTTGCCAAGATTTGAATTACTTTTCATATCAGATCTATCGCTCTGAAGTGTAAATACTTTCTATAGTATATTAGCACCCTGTACCAGCAGAACTGATGAATTAAATGTGCAGAATCACCTGACTACATGTAGATTTTAAGAACTTTGTTAAATTAGCAAGTACATGAAAAACATGGTAAATTAAGACTGAAGCCTCTTCCTTCCTTTTACTGTTCTRTATCACAAACAGTAATAGTTTGTTTGCTTTTTTTTTAAACAGAGGTTCTTCCCTTCTTTTTTAAATATTCATTTGAAAGTGTGTCATTAAAAAAAAAAAAAGAAAAAATTATACAATAAGCCAGTAACCCATCCTGCCATTTTCCACATCCCCATTGTAATTATTGAAATCCTTATGCCTGAAGAGGAGTTTTTCTCTCTCTCATCCCAAATTCTGTTTGGGGAAAAGACTTGTAATTGTGTGTTTGTTAATATAGCTGTCTGTTGCCATGATCAAAGTGAGGTCACCTATTTACTCTTACAGCTTTGCCACAGAGTGAAGGACTGTAAAGCACTTACTTAAACACTCTGTTCTTTGCTTAATATTGTTTTGTCTTTTGTTCTTAAATTGTTATCAATCCAAAGGATATCAAGGGGAAAATAATTAACATTAGCAGGTTCACATTTTGATAGGTTGGAGTTCCTCCTAGTGTTTAGTGTGTCTGTGACTTTTGTATTTAATATGCAATGCAATGATGTTCTCCATTAAAGACTTGGAAATAGATTGAGAATTAAGGTGTAAAAAACATTTTGAAAAACTGTTATTTATYTAATTCATTATTATTTAAAAGAAAAAATGCTGATTATTTTATACTGTAGCTTTAAAACTTTTTAAAACTTGAGTCCATACACCAGAATTATGCTGTCATTACAGTTTCAGCTAATGATAGTATTTTTCTCCACCTGTCTAAAACACTTAGATGATTTGTTTGTAACATGCATATCGCAGAATGGGTGAATGAATTGAAAACACGAGGCAGATTCTTGACTGATAAAAATTATCGCGACTGACTTGAAGTCAGCAAGCTACGTCAATACAGCTGTGAAAATTTAGAGCAGTCAAAGGTTTGACTCAGATCATGTATACATCTTCAGTAYTTCACATCCTCAATAAATGACTTATTTCAGTTCTTGATAATTTGAAACCTACATTTCCAACACAGCTGAAGATTAACACAGAATCAGCTTGAGCATGGAGAAAATCAGACGTAATATATTCTTTTTTGAATGGCTATTTCAGACATTCCTGCCCTAAATCCAGCAGCACAGAAAACATCAAAAAATGCACACATTTCACTACAGATGGGTTTAGTTGATTCCTATCGTGAGGAGATTTCTCCAGTTGCTCTGAGCTGGTATGTGTTCAGAAGCTACCTTCCACATTTTTGGCTTTGCCACATACTAACACACATTAGTTTTGTACAATAATGAAGTGAGAAAACCCCATTTGGTTGCAAGCTGAATGAAACAAAATTGCCTGTAGATTCCCCAGGAAAARGGTTCCCTCACCTCATATGAAAAAGAAACAACAACAAAAAAAGACCTAAATTGAAATATGATAGTGGGGGAAAAAAAACAACTTTAAATGAGAACAATACAAAATTGCTAAACTGTGTGGAGAGTCTTGCCATGTTACTTAGCTTAGGTGGGCATACAAAAATATATCCAGCCAGAAAAGCTCGGCTAGGTAATTTCAGCACTGTTAAACTTGGGATTCAGCAATTCAAGGGAGCCAGGGCAAAGGCTGAAACAGGGCAAAGGCTGAAACTGTGACTTTACATGGTTTAGGAAGCCTGATAATCTGAGCTGTAACAGCTACAAAACAGGGACCCGAAGCAAACTCCCATTTTCCTGCTGCCTGTCTTGCCTTTGCACGGTGCAGGGGGTAGAGCAAAGCCCTGTTTAGCTTCTGTTTGCTTAGAAATCAGTAGCAATGAATCCACTGCAATAAACGTTTCAGCTGCTTTGTAGCTCTTGTCTCAGGAGGCTTCTTCTACTCCACAGGGAGTTCAAAGCATTTTCCTCTCCAATCATCGTGCAGACATAATCTGTATTACTTTACACATAGTACCAAAAAAAAAAAAAAATGTTCATGATGCTTCAGCTGGGAGATCTTATTGAACAATCTGAGATTTAGCAGATCTCATCATAGCTATTTTGATTATGAATCAATTTAGGAAATGATTCCTACTGAAGATAGTGCTGAAGCATATTTCAACACATGGTTAATTTTCTGTATTTGTCCGAGAGATTTTCAAAATCAGTATGTTGCTCTCTAATTGAACGGTTTGTTTTGCAGATTTGCATATTACCAGATCAGGCAAACACCACCATTTTGAGTCAGCAGTCAAAATACTTCTCATGCTTCAGTTTCAGTTTCTGTAGAACCATGAGAGAGGAAAATACTGATAATGCTGTGCTAGTAAAAAAATATTTGCCATTAAAACTCTTCTCTTCAGTGATGCCTTTTTATTACCCTAAAGCTCCACACAAAATACTGGCTTGTGCATAAGAAAAAGGGATTCATACAGAGTCAAACCTGTGATTTTCAGAGTCAAAACCTGTGATTCACAAACCTGTGACTGCCCGATGATGAATAGGATTCTTAAGATCTTGTGACTTAATATATATTGTCGTTTTAAAATGATATTAAAATTACAAACTGAAGATTCCATGCAGAGACAAAACAGTATTAGTAGTAATGATTTATTCATTACACCCATTTTGACACTTGATTTTGTCTGATTTTACCCCATAACGGAAAAAATGCTTCAGATTTGCTTGTAATCAATGAGTCCATCCCATAGGCCAGCAGAAAACAAAACATACTGTTATAGTCTTCTGATATTTTTATAATGCATGAAGTGTACTTGCACTTAAAAGCTGACACCTTTTAATATAATAAAAATAAATACACCTGCGCTGGAGATGGGAAGTCTTTGGTGGTACAAATAATAATCTTAGTGATTTATAATCTTGTAGCTGTATGCCTGATGTTTGTTTCCTCATCAGCAGAGATGATTTGAAAGGCAGATGTGCGTCTTCTTGAAACTCTGAGATACACCTCTAAACTCCCATAGTGTTTGTACCTACAGATGAAATTAGAACTTCCTCCTATTGTCTTTCTCATGTGTCCCATCGTCCCTAACTGACGCATATTGTATAGTCTACTCATTTCAAACACGACGATGGAGTTTTCAAGATGAAAATGTTTCTAAAACTAAAAAATGGCTGAATTCCAAAGATTATTATCAGCCCATCCATTCCTTGCACTGTTACACGAGAGAATTTCCCATACTGCACACACACACTTTCCATGGTCTTTTCTTTGATTTTTCACTAGCAAGAGGTGTTACTATAGCACTTTGTTATCATTGCAACTAACTTGTAAATTGTCCATAGCATTAAAGCAATGGGCACTGGTATAGGATGACCGTGAGGGCTGTGATTCAAATTTGAATGATTGAGAATCGTTAAGGCTGGACACCTTATAAGTTATATGGTACCTTCTGATTCTGGTGTTCAAAATATATTTGTAATGTTTGAGATGAAGACAGGAAATGCCAGAATGCTTTTTACTTAAGAAGTCAAATTTTAMATGAAAATATATTGCTATGCTGAGGTGAAAATTCACACTAGTTTTACTCTAGCTGCATCAGTTCAACTGTTAAATTGTCACAAACTAAGTCTCCTTAAATAAAAAAATTGTGCTAAGACAGGAAACATGGGTAACGGGGCGCACAGAAGAATTTACATACCAAAGATGAATGAGAATACTGCATATTTTTCATTTTAAAACATCACAAATGGAGGATGTGTGGAATAACTTAGGTGCCAGCTGCTGATCATTCAGGCATTCTGTTGTCATCTCTTGCAACAGTACCAAAATGAGGATCGAGCCAAACTAATTGGGGTCAACATATCTTATACTGAAGAAAGGAAATAACTTTTTTATGAACCACAGAATTTACCTGTGGAGTTTATTGCCACAGATGTAATATAGTACATTGGTTGTTCTCAAAACCAGATTARATATTTATTTATGGATAGAATAATATCTGCCATTACATTACATTGGCAAGATAAAATTGATCACAATTATAGCCTTCATGTTTTAGGACATCAGCCAGTCACTAATTCAATAGTTCCAGAAGTTGTAGGAGAGGGAACTTGATTTGGGAAGATGTTTCTCCATAACTGTTTGTAATGACATTTCAGGGCATTTCCTGTTGATCTCATAAAATAGAAAAAGACCACACAGTAGTAATATAAATGTGTGTRCCTGTTGTCATCCTTTCTTATTGTTTGCCTTCTCATGGACAATGTTATGCATATACTATATCACGTTCAGTCAGTGGGTATAACCCAAGAGGTAATGACAGGAATGGCCTGGCTTGGTAAATGAGGGAAGAACAGTGACTGTTGTTGACCTTGATTTTAGTGAGGCTTTTGACACTGTCTCCCATAACAACCTCATAGACGAGCTGATGAAGTGCAGGCTAGGTAAGTGGTCAGTGAGATGGGTTGAAAACTGGCTGAACTGCAAGGATCAGAGGAATTGTGGTCAATGGTACGATGTCTGCCTGGGGACCAGTCACGGTGGTGTCCCCCAGGGACTGATGCTGGGGTCAACACTGTTTGTCTTCATTAATGACCTGCACCAGGGAATGGAAAGCACCTTCAGCAAGTTCTCAGATGGYACAAAAGTGAGAGGGGTGACTGATACACAAGAGGGCTGTGCTGCTTTCCAGAGGGGCTTCAGGAGGCTGGAGAAATGGGCGGAGAGGAGCCTCATGAATTTCARCAKAGGGAARTGCCAATTCCTGCAGCCGGGGAGGAATAACCGTATTTCACAGGGCAGGCTGGGTGCTGAGCAGGTGGAGAGCAGCTTTTGAGAGAAGGACTTGGTGGTCCTGGAGGAGAACAAGTTGAGCGGGAGGCAGCAGCGTGTCCTCGTGAAAGAAACACTTGGTAATTGTGAGACTGGTTGAACACTGAACAGGTTGTTCAGAGAGGTTRTGGCTTCTGTGTTCTTGGAGCARTTGAAAACTGGCCTGGACCTAGTCCTGGGCAACCTGCTGTGACTGGTCCTGCTTGAGCAGGGAGTTTGGACTAGGTGATCTCCCTTCCTACACCAACTATTCTGTGATTCTGTGAATAACAAATGCATTTSTGAGAAAATCTTATCTAATTCTGTAAGCGAAACAGTTCAGTAGTTCTAACTTACGAAGTTCCAACACTTGGTGGAGATGGCTTATCTTTTCCTCTGTAGCTATTTTCTTTGGTCTAGTGCTAATTAACTTCTGTTTGCCACAGGTTCAGCAGCTTTTCGATGATACTAAGAAAATGTTTTTTGTCCTGCAAAAATCCAGCTTGAAAAAATTCCAATATGTAGAGTTATCTAATATTAATTCATGGTTGAGAAATAGGCTATTTCCAAGAAAGCCTTTTTTTTCTTTTTTTTTTAAGACATATTAAGCCTAGTGAAAAGAAGCAATTGTGATTAAATATTCTCTGCTGCTTTTCAGGGTGCGCAGTGATTTTGATGTGCTTACAAACCGACTGATTGGCAGCCATGGGTATTGTACTCAGGTATGTTAGCTGGAGCCTTGGAGTTGCCATAAGCCTATGCATGCAGAGCTATGAACAGATCTTTGGAAAAAGAGATGACATTTCTTCTTTTAGAGTTCTCGTATTTTTTTTTCCTGTAGTGTTAAGCATCTTCACCTGTTATTTTTTTGCCCATATATCTTGAAAAAAATTACTGTCTTCTCTTTCAGAGCCTCTGTTTTTTGGCCTATTTTTCTGGTCTGAATGTGTCTCTACTTATGTACGTAAATGTACACTATCTCTTTGGTACTTTTTTGAATTTAGCTGGTTTTAGGGCTGAAGTAAAGATGACAGATGATTTTCTTCCCTGCCATCCCAGAATGGCAACAGAGCATGTGTCTCAGACATCCTTCAGTAGAAATGATCGCTGCTCAGCTAGCTGAGCTGATGCTGGTTCGTCAAACTGGAGATGTTGATTATAGGAATATACAAGAGAAATCATTCTTGAAAATAAGTAGTCTGGTTTACTGTCTGACACTTAGACCCACAATTTATGCAGGCTAAACTCCAGCTCATGTTCTGTACCAATCATCTCCAGCTGATTGGCTTTAGGTTTGCAGAAGCATCCAGTCAGTTGGAAACATTATTTCTTGGACATATAGATGAAATGTAGATCCTAGAATTCTGGGACATGGATTCCCTGAAAGCTGGGATAGGGGCAGAAACTGTGTGGTCTGAATATGGTTTGCAGTCATTAAATATGTAGTACTGCCAAGGCAAGCTTCATTTTCTTCAAATTGTTGCTATGTGAATTTTGTACTGCAGTTACACAGTGATTCCCCAGAAGGGTGGTGGAACATCACTGGCAGATTTAGAAATCTTATCAGCATCAGTAAAAATCTATAAATTTTGGGGGTTCCTTCAGGAGGAAAATTGGGGTATAAATAGGTGCAGTTATGTTTATAATCATACATCAAGTCCAAGCTGGTAATATCAGTGTTATTCATGTCTTAGGGCATGATAATCTGTTTTATTTTTTCCTGGAAACTGGAAACTTTCTTGTTTTTTTCCCCTTATGTTTCTTGACATATGGTATTTATTAATGGTTAGATGGTTCTTTTCTGTAGCAGAGTCTACTGCTAGATATTGTTTTTTGCTGTTAAGTCATAGCWGGCCCTTGAGTGTCCTTATGTCACCAATGCTAGGTGAAATGTCTGGTGTCTCTTTCTATGCCTTGGATTTTATGTGCATACACATGTGCACGTACACACATRCACACACGTGCGCGCGTACGCACATACCCTCGCCTTTTAGCCTCCTACACACCCTTAACTGTAATTCAGACRGACAGAAAAGAATCAGCAATCTGATAAAGCAGGTGTGAGTATATCAACAGCTTGCCTTTCTAAAGCTGACTATTGAAAATACTGCTGATATTTCCTTATTTTAATTTAGGAGTAGCCTAAACTTTTGAAAAGATGTTATAACTAATCCTATTTGTCTGGTCAAGCTTAAATTCCCCACATAAATTAAGGGTATAGAACATACTTAAAGTTATCAATCCTGAATAAAGGGTATACTGATGTCTAGTGCAGACAAGATGTGTAATTGATTTTTTTTATATATATATATCACAAACAGGAATTGGTGAACTTGCTTCTGACTGGCAAAGCTGTATCCAATGTTTTTAATAATGTGATAGAGCTGGACTCTGGAAATGGTAATATCACAGTTTTGAAGGGCATCACAAGTCGCAGTGATATTGGYTTGCTGTCTCTATTCGAGCACTATGATGTTTGCCAGGTATGTTTTCCATTTTTCTGGTTTTAATTAAGAATGAAACAATTAACAAGTTTAAAATTGGTTTGGAACGAATGTATCAGGTRAGACATTATGAGCTTGATTGGGTTGCCCACTCAGGAGTCTAGTGCTGTCTTAGATGCCCTAAGGCCTCCTGCCTGTCCTCTGAGCTGATGCTCTAGAAGTATGCGGTCTCCCTTCTGGTTGCAGGTTCTACCTCGCATCTGCCAGCCCTCTGTAAAAGGCTTGGGTGATCTACAGCATCTCAAATGTTATATGCCTGTGTTTTTTACTAAACTGATCTCCTAAAGGGGGAGTCATCTCACAAAGACACTTATCTTTAAGTGGCTACTGTGTAGRTCTGTGTATGTGAACTAAGATCTGGTCATTGCTCTGTGGAGTCGACAGCTATTCACTTCACTGAATGTAGTCGTGTGCTGAACAAATTCCACTTATCTGTATTCATTAGATTTCCACAGATTATCATTCAATTGAGACACCCAGCTCATATGTAGACACTTATATCTTAGCTGTGTAAATATAAGTGACTGAATCTGTAGCTGAAGCCCACACTAAGTATTCAGTGATGGGTAGCCAGGTTGACTGAATCCTGTAGCCCATGCTGTAATGGTGAAAGTAGTCATACTGTATCAGCAATARTGATAATAACAGGTAGTTAAAATAGCGGACATTATAATGGGAAAGTTCCATTTAGCACATCTTTGAATTTAATATTTTAGTTGTATTATGTTGAAAAAAAAAAGATTAAAAGTTTCAAAGTAATTACAGCATTAAATTACCGCTGGAAAGATTTGCCTAAGGATTTCACTGATTCTTCATCAACAGACTTCATCATCAAGATGGGTATCTCTCTTAGAGACCTGTTCTATCTTAGTCAGAAAATCTTGTGTTTGATGTAGGAATACTACTTGAAATTATCTTGCCTGTGCTAGATGCTATATTAGATAATTGTAGTGGTCCCATCTGGATTTAAAATCACTATCTCCATAAAGGTTAGAAATAGATTAGTAAGAATTTGTCTGTAGTTATCTAGTATAAATGTATGTCTGAAATCAAAGATTGATATTAACTGTGTCCTATGTGGCTGAATTCGGCTGTATTTTCCTACTACTGACAAATTCCAATTTTCATTTCTGATTAATGTAATGCTTTACATTATTCATAGGATTATAATAAGCATTAAGTTTAGTTAAGAAAGCATATCAGTATATCCAAATCAGATTAATACACAACAAACTGGACTAAAAATAAATTATCTTCTGCATATAGTTCAGGCTCCTTATTTTTTCCTGTAAAGAAGGTAACATTTCAAACTTCAAAAGAAGGTAATGCATCACCAGAGTATTTTTTTCCATTATCCAGTGAGGAAAATTACTTCTAAATAACAAAATGGTCAGGGAAGTTAGAGCAAGTAAGAGCTATTTCTTTGCATTCTTACCCCTAAAAATAAAATSAAAGTTAGCCAGGTAATCAGACACCATCTTCCACTTATTTTGTAAATCATATGATCGAGAGGCTCCATTTCTTCTACTGCTGTACTCTCACTTGGGAGTAGGAATCATGAGCAGTGATGTATTTTCCAGCTACTGACTCTTACTCAGTTACAGAAACCTCATTAGACATATTTTCTTTCTTTTTTTTTTGTTTTGCTTATGTAAGCTAGGCATTTGATGCAAACTGTCTTACTTTTTATTAAGAACGTTTGTCCGTACTTTTCATTTCAGTTCTTACGTCTTAGAGCATACTGCAATGCATGTCCAAGGACTAGAATAAAAGTCAGATTCCGGTGGACTTTTGTCCCAAGGCTGGAGCCTCACTGCTTTAGCTTTAGCAGGAAGAGCTGGATTCTACTATCTGTTACAATTAAATTAGTTTAGAGTAATTTAGAAAAAATAAATGAGACCGTTAGTTTGCAGTGGTGAAACTGAGAATAGAATTTGCGTGTAAGTCTTTCAAACTGATTGTTTTCTTCCTCTCAGTATTTCGGTAAGTAGATTCAGCATCCAATTATGTTGTGGCTATGAGGATAGTAACTGAAACCAGGAATGGAAAAGAACTGTCATTTTTTCTTTTTCCAGGAGTTAGAAGATCTTGAGCCTGATATATAGTGAATCATAGACATTAGAGATGGAAAACTCCCTTTAGGTCATATCCAGCCAATCTCTCAGGGGATAATACAGGATATTTTATGTCCTGTTGCACAGTAGTGGTTTGCCAAGACTCTCTTTAAAAAGTCTGTATCCATGAAGTTCCTGTCTTTCTTCTCAGATGGCCATTTATTAGTTGATTATAGTGCACATAACTATAATCTTATCATTTTTCTCTTTGTGGTGATCCCATTTGTCTCTACTTTAAAAAATTAGGAAGTGCAAGTTAGAGATTTGCAGGTACCTGCAGTACTGAATGTGGAGATTTTAATGATATCGAATACACAGCTCTTGCTTTGGGTGTATTTTCTAATATTAAACCTGACTGTTCATTTACTTAGTTTCCTCTGATTATCATTCTCACTTCTAATCCARCATGCCCCCTAAAGAATTAATCCCCATCCGCTAGACATTTGCAGGCTGATGTCATGGTTCCTCCCTTTTTCATCAGTACATCCTGTCCAAACCTTRTTTTTATTGCTCTACTCCAGACTTCTCCCAGCTTACCAATGTACTTAGGAAGAGATATGCAAGATTCCAGGGTAGATGCAGCAAATCCGCCCAGAAAAAGATTTGTATATCATTTTATCTCTCTTATGTAAAACAACAATTATATTTGTATATAACTGACAATTTCATTTGATATATCTTCAAAGTTGAAAATATAAGGGCATGAGCACTGAATTAATTATTCTGTCAGATTTCATAAACAGTGGCAAATAAAAACAAAATGATGAACCACTTTTTCCCTAATGATTGCTGGAAGAATCCCTCTGCTGCTGATCCAGTRACCTTTTTCAGTGGATCATGCTGAATGTGTTATCTTTGCTGATTGGAAAAATGTGTGTTTCTTGTAATTTGTCTGGGTTTGTTAATGTCTAATCATCACTCTTAGTCCTAACATATCACTACGCTCAATTTATTCTTTATAATTTAATTACTTGTTGTAAATTGTTTCACAATGACAGATGGAATCATTCAGTCTAATTCACATGTTAATACTTAGTTCCATAGTGAGATTCCATATTTTAATTAAAAAAARCTAAAGGTCCATTTCCATTTTTTTTCCTCTAGAAAAATTACAGGTCTTTGGATTCCTTTTGTTTATGCCAAGCCTATATGCAGGTTATATTAATTCGACCTAATCTTATGCATACAAGAACCTAAATTAGGATTTTAGCTGTCTTTAAAGCTGTTAAAAAGAAAGAAATATTTCCAAAAGCTGATCAGCCCACATATATAAAATTGATGCAGGTTTTCCTGTTTGCTGGGCTGCAGCATGTAACGGTTTCGTAGTTCTGTCAGAGAAGCTGAGTGGTTTCTGCAACAGGGACCTCAGAGAAAGAGGTACGGCAGAGAAGTGGGCAGGACTAATCACATCAGTCCTAAGTGAGAGAGTCCTGCTTTTGGGTCAGAATCTTTGGGCTAAAAGCCATGTTAAAATTTGCAGGTCATGTTARAAGTAGAAACAGATGTTTCTGATATTTATGCCAAATTATGTGAAGAAGTAATAACAACAACAACAGAGAAGAATTTTGTGCATTCTCATCTGCAGAATTCGAMGATATTAATATTATTAATAATAATAATTCATAATAATAGCAATACCATCTAGCATTTACACGTCACTTCCTATGAGACCTTTACTCTGCAGAAGATGCCAATATCATTACCATTTTACCGTGAGGGTTATAGATGAAAAAAGGCAAAGTGCTTGCCCCAAGGACACCCAATAAGCCAGTGGATGAACTTGGAAGAATACAGGTCTTCTAAATCTCRAAATGTCTCTTGGATTTTACAGTCATTACAGTAGTGGCTGATGAATTTGGCTGTCTTTCTGAAATGCTTTTTGAAAACGTTTTAGGTATATCCTGTTGTGCACAAAATAATGGAAGCATTCAAGGTAATTTAGCTCCTTTGAACCTGGATTCTGAGTCTTCTTGGTCTCTACTGCTTTTAGGCAGTCCTGTTCTAGTAGTAGCCACCTATGAGCTGAGCTTTCAGACTCACCCTACTCTGATTCTTCGTTGTGGCTAGGTCTCTGCCTCAGCTGTCGGCATTTCAAAAGGGACTGATGCATTTCCTAAAATGAAGAAAACCCCGGAACTAAGAAGTAACATGTCCATTTTTCCTATTTCTTTTCAAAAAAAAAGAGGGAAGCATAAATGAACAGAATTTATTCATTAAAATTCCACAGATGGGAAATGTTATCTTTGGTTCCTTTGATGAAACCAAGACACTTAGTGCTATAAAAAGACCTATTTGTATTCTTAAATTCAGCACACATTCTTTGTCTTCTGGCACCTTACCTGTTTATTTGCCCTGTGGAACATTCTTCCTACAACCTTTTGCGCTAGGAAATTTGTCTGCTTCACAGGAACCTTTTCCAGTCAGATGGACTGGATTCAAGCAAAGTCATTGGTGAGATGGGGGAAATGTTAGAAAGAGGTATTTACCATCTTCTTTAAAAAACCTACAACAAAAATATATATGTGCAAAATGGATAATGATAATCAGTTTTATTTTCCACTTATTCTTCAGTAATGAGTATGTGGTAGAGATTATGCGTCATAGATGCATTCTTCAAGTGACCCTGTTATTTATGTAAGATGTTTGTGGGTGCTACTGTGGGCAAAAAACATGATATATATACARTTTTGACTGAAGCAAGGCTGACAAGGCATTGACCATTCTAAAAACCTGTTCTGCCTTCCTTGTTTATACATCTGCCTTTCTAGCTTGGAAATTAAATGCTCTTTAATGAAGTCCTATTGTCCTCCCACTCAACCATGGACAGTATTTTTTCCCAGAGGGCCAGTCACTGTTGCTGGGATATTGGCGTTGATTTGTTGTCAACATTCTTCCAAACAAAATAGAATCACAGCATTTTTGTTTAAGACAATAACAGGAACAAACTCCACATGTTTTAAAGAGTTTTACATGCTTTGCAAACAGACATAACAAAAAGCGATAGGTCAAATATTGTCTAGATATTCCTTAACCTTATAAATACCAGCGTATGTGTCTGTATTTTTCCCATCTAACTTCAGACTCCTTATAAACTGAGAGTGTTTTAGGTAAGAGTCTAGTCAACTCACTTTATAGTTGATAAACAGATGTGTCCACATTTCTGATGATACCTGTCTCTTCCTTATTTGATTTTATAAACAGTGCCTAGGGGCTAGCCTAAGTTAGAGGGTCTACAAATCGATGAAAGACAAGTATACTGAATCTTGGCCTATCACTGTCACTGAAGTGAAGCAACATGATTTATTCTTGAAATGAATTATAAACTCATCCAGATGGTTTAAGAGGACGGCAAAGTGCTGATGTCTAAACAAGGGCTGAATCTCCCACAACATTACATCACTTGAGAGAAAAATGGCAGAATGGGGCAAGGATACAGAAAAGGTCTGACAGCTACCTGGCACCCTAAGGTCTTTCTGCCTTGCCACGACTGCTGTGTTGGATTGAGAAATAGGGGAAGCCACAGTGCCACTGAGGCATATGAGTTCCCAGTGTTATGGGAGGTGATCAAGAACCTGTAATGATGGGAAAGTTAATTCCCCATGAAAGTTAATTCCCCATTACACAGAATCTAGGTTATGTTTCTTATTTGTTTCTTTTGGTAYAGACATGACAAAAGGTAGCCACGTTCAATGAGCAGATAAATTTGAATGGTAAAATACTAAACACTCATGCTGGCAGATATGATGGAATATTCCTCTAGCAGTAAATATTTGTCTGTAGAGTTAATTTTACCATTGTRCAAATATACATTAAAGTCTGAGGTGGAAAAAGACCACCCTTAGTGTTGAAAATGAACTCTTTGCAGGTGCTTACTTTTGAAAGGTTGACATTTTCCAAAGACGAGAATTATCTCTGTGAAATTTATGAGCATTCTTAAGGGATTTATAAAGGACAAGATTATGGTTAGTGACGTATCCATAGGAATTGGAAACATGCAGCATGGAAAGGCACCTAATTCATTAGGAAACATACCGCGTGAAAAGACACCTTATACATTACTCCTCCTTACTTTTTGCCTGAAACAGATTAATAAACCTGTGTGAAAATAAGTATTTGAATATTGATGYGTTATTACTCTTTAAGAGTTTTTAATGCATTATGGTACTATAATCAGCATAAAAATGGGTTCGTTTTCTGCAAAGTAGAAAGACAGCTGTTGGGTCCTGAACAAAAATAGTGATATTTAATAAAATGGATTCAAGTCACATATCATTTATTTAATATGTTTAGATGTTYCTATGTGATTTCAATACATTAGGACAAATCTCTTGAGTGTGAGACATCACAGAGTTGTAATGAGACATCAGAAGTTGCAAAGCCCTTCTTGTGAGTGACTGAAGCTAAGGAACTGTGGTCAGCAGATTCTCCTCTTGAAGAGTGTTTGAAGGCTTCATGTCATGGTCTTTTTGCTGCTGATTACATCAGCCATCAGTAGTGGCAAAAACAATGGGCTTTTTAGGAGCCTTGGTCCAAGCCTAGCACTTTTTCCRTCAACTTTGTTAAGCGCCATTGACTTTGAGTGTTGTCCTGTCTATAGAGCAATTGGATCCTCATTTCCACTCTTACAGTGTATATTGTACTCCTGACTGGTTTTACACCTTAWAATATTAGAAATATGTCCTTCATTATCAGTCTTCACTGGTACAGGATAAAGCAGTGCTGTAAAAACCTGAGAAATATCAAATCTAATTATTTTAGCTACTTAACTGAAGTAAGGCAGAACTTGTATAACGGGGAAGTGATAAGCAGATGTCTGCAGTCTGTCAAAGAACCAAAGAAATTCTGCAAAAGACACTGGCTATGTTGTACAGAGAAGAATGGGGAGGCAGGGAAATTTTTAAATACAGTATAAACCGAACACGTGATGCTGTAAGTGGTTAGACTTATATGCTTATTTCTGAATGATAGCTGCTTGTGAGCAGSAGATAAGCCATAAAAGATGTATATGACAGGAAGATTCTTTGGATTCAGGCTGCTGAGTAGGTAGATGTCACTGTGAACTGTTTGGTCATTAATGCAGTTTTACAGTTCTATCACACACACTATCCTAAATTAAGAAACTTGTCCAAAGAATTCAGTGTTGAACTGAATTGCGTGGATAATTAAAGTTGAGGAGATATTAGAAACACATTCTGGAAGAGTCAGCTAGTCAATGGATGGACAACTGCAATAATGTTTTAGCATTCCTGGAGGACAAGTCCGTAATAAAAGGCTAACCAAGCACACGGTGTGGATCTGATTGTCCTTACTGTTTCATAGTTAGCATGTTCACTAGCATGGTGCTGCATTGTGCCAACTGACGTGTTCCAGAAAAAGCCTGGACATGATTTGGGGAATGCTATGTGCCAGGATATTCCTTATAGGAAGTATGGGCAGAACAATCTGTTTTGGCAAGAGAAGAAATTTTAGCCATATGGACATAAACCATTCCATGCCACTTGACCTTAAAGCTGGAGAACGAATTCTGGACCACCTGTTTAATCTACTAGTGGAGGAATAGCCTGAGGTATTTAGAGAAGTCCCTGGAAGGTGATCATAGTCAGTGGGACAGTGACCCGTGGWCTGTGGAAGAAGCTAACCATCCAATACCCAGAACACAGCTTGATGTCAAAGGCAGCAGCTGATCCTCAGCTAGTTGATGTAATTGAAATTAAGACTTTGCCCTTTTTATTGGAGAAGAGGATTTGACCTGCAATGTTTTTATACTCTCCTTATTGTCTTAAAGTTCATGCCACAGAATCCTTCTGCAAGCATTGCAACTGAAAACTATACATATATGAAAAATGCTCCTACAGACCCTACTCATCTGAACAGCTTGTCCTGACTTCAATGAGACTATTCATAGGAGAGAGAATTGGAGTGAATATGTGCTTTGAAACCGTTCTCTATCTCTATAATCTTGTTTTGTCAAATGTTGTTTTATGAAGCTTGGAAGTTATTTTAGCACACATTTATGGGAAAAAAACATTTTTAAARGGTGACTGACGGTTGCTTTTTGGATTTTATTTATACGAAAACTAAAATACGGATGTTTGTGAAACTGAATCTTTTTATCTGTTTCCCTCTACTCTGTCATCTTTTGTTGTATCTGTGTATTTCCCTTCTTGATAACTTCTTTTTTAGAGTATTTTTGTAAGATTTCACTTTTTTTCTGTATTTTAAGCCAAGAATTTATGTAAAAGCAAAACTGTTGTATAAAAGGCTGTTTTAAATAGATATTAGCAAAGTAATGAGTCAGAGAAGTTACCTAATTAGCTAGAGACTTGTTATCTAACATGAGAAAAAATTCTGCTTTGGGAAGATAATTTTTTTTTTTACTCATATAACACTTCAAGCATAAATACTGAATCTGAATAATAATAATAAAAAAATATAACCCTTATTGCTGGAGATGCTGTTTAGACTTTTAGAGTACAACAGCRTATGTGTTGACTTCTGCCTCTTACCTGTATATTGAATCACATTTGCACCTCTGTGCCCAAGATGAAGAATTAAGGGCAGTACTCTTTATGTGATGTCTATGATAAAACTCTAGAAAACCTGGATGAGAATTTGCCTGTTAAAAGCTGTTTTAGACAAGCTTAATCAGTCCCCAAAACAGAATAATAAAACAACTGCCAAATTATATTAGCAATCATCTACTTAAAAATAGGATCCTGTCTCTCATGGCCAATCACTAGCACCTCTTTCATATCCAGAAGCATGATTTAAGTCGTATAAAGGGAAAGGTAGCMGTAGGCAGAGGTGATTTCTGTAGATAATCTCAGTTTCCATATTATGAAGCAAGCTTGTTTGGAAACTCACTGAGCCTCTGAACCAGCAGAGCTTCTTTGACCCATGTGTCTGTATTACAGAGACAAATTGCATTGAAGCAGTGGAGTCTTCATCCTCAAAAACATTCAAAAACTGTCTGGATAGGGTCCTGGGCAATATACTGTAGGTGACCCTGCTTGAGCAGAGGGATTGGAYGATGTGATCTCTAAAGGYCCCTTCCAACCTGAACCATTCTGTGATTCTGTGAAATTCATCTTGCATATTAGTAAAATTAGCTGCCATCCTTGTTTTGCAGGTTAATAGCATACCAGCAGTGCAACAACTGTTGTGCAAAGAATACATAAAACAGGAAATAAATCAAAGRCTATTCACAGTAGTTATATCTGTTTAGCAGTAGACAAGATTAAGTACACAAGAGAAGACAGAACAATGGATCTTGGAAGATCCTTTGATTCTTAAAGGATTTCTGATGTTGACATTTATAYATTATCCAACACAGCAGTGATTCCAGCCACTGTAAGAATACAAAGAACAGCCATAGTCAGAATCATTCCACTGAAAGCAAAAAGCTGTATTTTTGTTTTGAATTTCCCTGGACAATTTATGGAAGATTTGAAAATCAACAGTTCATTAGGGGAAAGCAATTCTATTTTGAACTTAGAAGGTTTTTTCAATGACAGGAATATAGCTTACCATAAATATCTTCTGTAGCTAAATGTTAAAATCCCAGCTGGAATAAGCAAGGTTTCTCTGCTACATTAAACAATCTAATAACTAKTTTTTTCGCTATTATTTAAAACTGAAGGGCTGATCTAAAGCAGCAGTATGCGGCAGGAGGATGTTATCTATCTCAGAACAAATTAGTGCGAGGGGAGAGAAATACTTGTCAGATACTTACTCAGTGGATGCAGGAAACTGCCATGAATCATTTTATGAAACGATTATAATTATTATTATGCTAATAATTAGCATATATGAAATTTCAAAGCCATATATACACAACCCCAGGTATTCAAACATATATAGTTCTGCCTTATAAAGTGTATTCATTTGTGAGGAAAAAGTGACAAAATTCTTTTTAGGAGATTTATTTTATATGGCATCCCATGAAGAATTTCAACTCAGAATTCCTGGGCAATTCCTAGCTTCACTTTGAATTTTATGAGAAATCTACAGGTAAGCTGAAAAAGCATATAACTAGCTTCAGTTTTTTGCTGGACTTGAACCTTAAAGACTATGAGATAAAGCAGCAGAAAAAAACCTTATTCCACTATTGCTTTCTTCTAGTAGATGAAAATATTGTACATATCTGGAATATGAAAATGCTTTACATATCTGTAATAATATACTAATGGTGCTAAAATGAAAGACCTGCTTATAACTTAAGGCCAGATACTTGCTTTGTATGTTCCCTTGTTTACTTGTCTACTTTATCAGTAGTATATAATAAACCTTCTTTAGTGTTTGTTGACCAGAATAAATAACTAAAAAATACATTTACTGTTTTSCACAATTAGTTATCTTTTTTCTTGTATTTTTCCCCCCAAAGTTTTTTATGTTCTATCTTTTTTTTCAGGTTGGTTGTTACTTGAAGACCCCTAAATACCCAATTTGGTTGGTATGCAGTGAAAGCCACTTCAGTGTGCTTTTTTGTTTGGAAAAGAATTTATTGGATGACTGCAAAACAGAACAGAGATTTGATCTGTATTATTACGATGGCTTGGCCAACCAAGAAGAAGAGATACGGTTAACAGTTGGTATGTACAAGGCATTATTGGGCATTTCGTCTCTGGTGGTGTCAAGTTATTCTTGGCCCTTTAATTCCTATTTGCTAACAGTATCTTCCTTAACTTTTGTTGTCTCTCCTTCAATATATTTATACACCTGAAACAAATTTATTCTCAATTTTAGGGAGCCACTGTATTATAGTCCATCCTTTAAAAAAWAAGCTGTCGGTATGTTTTGTTTGCACCTACATTCTGTTTCTTAGACAGAATTATTTATAATGGGTGTTGTATGTTCTAATTAAGACCATGTGCCAAAACTATTAGTGTGATGGGAGTGCTGGAGGCCTTTAACATCTCTCAACATGTGGTAGTGAATGCAAGTCTTTCTCCCTGTTATTTATCCTCTTACTTTAATTTGAATCCATGTCATTCTGTTCTAGTAATCACATTATTTATTATCTGAACAAATTGATCAACCTCCACAGGACTGTGGTTGCCGACGGTTTGCCACGTGGCCTGTTTCAGATAAAAGAAAATACACTGAAATAGATCGTACAAAAACTCACTATCTCTTCGCTTGGAGGCAACATATTGTAAATGTTAACATACTACAATCAAGTCAATCATAATTACCAGAAAACATTAACTTTTTTCATAGGTTCCTAATTTTCTGAAACATGCCTTTTAGGGTGAACTTTTTCYATGATTTATTTCTCAATTATATGTTGTCAGTGTGAGAAAAATAATCTCTTTGCGAGTTTTGTGCTTTGGAGGTGACTACAGTCTCACTATTTTCCAATGACTCAAGAGAATCCCTAATTATTTATTGTGACTTTAAATAAAGAAGGAAATTTTCGTGAAGTAAGGGAATTCTTTRTAAGTAAGTGACACAGATAATACAATTCAGCACAGAACTAGAGACATTGAGACACGTTTGTTCTGTTCTGTTCTGTCATGTAACATACAGTCCTGAACAGGGTTCCTCATCTATATTTTCCTCATTAATAAATGAACATTTTCCTCATTAATAAATGAACATTTCCAAAAACCAGACTTACCAAGCAGTTTGAGATCCCAGGATAAGAAAGCGGTTAGAGCTTGTATATATTATTTCCTTTACTATTCAACCTGTTGTTGCATTTATTTCTCCTCGAGGATTAAACTTGCATTAAGAGGTAGACATCTTTTTGTTGTGTAACCTCTTCCATGGATGTGTCCTAGTAAATCTTCTGTTATCTGTGAAATTCTGCAAAAGGCTGTAAAATCCAAATAGTTTYGTCATTCCAGGGAAAAGCTTTCCTAGTTCTGGCTGCATAATAATCCTTTGTTAGGTCTGGAGAAAAAMCTGAAATTCCTTTACCTCTTAAAGGTTACATTGCTGATATATCTAAAACATGCAGCACAGTACCAGGTGGGAATACTACAATGCTAAGTATTGCTGGTATTTTCATAGTGGAAATACCAACAAACTATGATGATTAGGCAGCATTAAACAGAGATGCTAGGTGAGGTCCTGGGTACAGCACAGATACATCTCCACTGGTGCTGATTAGCATGGTCGTTTGCTTTTGACTAGCATATAAAAGAARGGGAATTCCTTAAAACTGAGATTATATTAGGAAGGGTACAATCAAGGTCACTTTGCAGAAAATCTCAAAGAAATTATGCTGGGCAAAAAAGGAGTTAAAAACAGAAAGTAAGAGCAAAATAATACTTTGAGGAGAATAACATTTCCTCTTCTACGTGGAATCATCAATGAAACTATCCAGGACTGGGATTTTGCCCTGATTCTACCATTCATGATCATTTACCAAAATGGAAAGAAATACAAAGTCCCTTTCTGAAAGCAGGCAGCATCTGCTAAAATATTCTACATGCTATTCCAAACAGACAAAGGTTCTTCTGGGTTCTTCTGTCCTTTTTTTTTTTTTTTTTTTTTTTTTTTTTTTTTTTTTTTTTTTTTTTGGTAGAAATTTCTGATATTTAGGGAAGGAAGACAAGTCAGTGTATCTAAATTAATCCCCATGTGCATTTTGCACATGTGCTTTTGTCAGCTGTTTAGAGACTTGCTGGAGATTCTGGGATTTTTGATAAATGTCATACAGAGCACTTGTATGAAAGTATGTTGTGCTACTTGGAGAAATACTTCACCTCTTTTCTAATATATACAATTAGTGCCTGTCTATGTAACTTTACCTAATTGACACCTCCCTTGAACTTGATATCCTTTCAAAAACGTTTTTGAAAAGTGGTTGTATAATTGCTAAGAAAAAATATAGCAAGATTTCTCAGAAGATTCTTTCAGAGCCATAGGCACCATCCTCAGTCCCTTTGCCAATCCCTCTGAAGGTAGTGTGAGCACTGAAATTACAGATTTTCAGRTATTGGAAACAGCTACTAGGCAACCTAGTATACTGATTATAACAATTTCTTTCAAAATAGCTTTATCCCACATTTGAGATTGTTCCAATATGCAGAAGGTTTCTGGAAAGGTGGTTAATAAAACATAATTTCCTAAGGTTTCARTTTAAATTAGAATGTAAGTGAAGAAACTGTATTTTATCTTACTCAGATTCTTCTTCTGTTGATAACTTCAGGATGGAACAGTGTGGCATCAATGCTCCTTGCTTCGAATGAGTTATGTGAAACACTTTAGCTCAGTTTTTCATTCAGTTAACTTAGTTCCTTGCTTGCCTCCGTAAGATGAAACTTTTAGTGATACATTTTCATATTCCTTACTATGAAATACCTCCACTCAAAGTCTCCTACTTGGAAGAACTCAAGTCTAAAATTCACGAAGTTCAGCAGGTTGTCAGTGATGGTGAAAGGCAGCCATGCCAAATCCCTGTTCTACTACCAGTGCTGCGGTCAGGCCAGAGGCTGTTGCTTCTCACTATGAGAAGATCTGAAATGTCAGCATCAGGAAGTCTCACACAGGTCCAAATACTATTGGAGTCCTCTAAAATCTGTTATAAACTCTTCAATGTTAGGATGAAATAGGCATACCTCTAAATTCCTGGGGTTCAGGAAGAAAACTGCCGTTACTTTATGTACTTCTAAACTGTATCCGTTTTTCATTACTCCAGCCCCTAAAATCATTCAGAGTTTTCTCTGTGTGTGTTTATGCTGACAAGATCAGCAGGCAAGGGAGAGTCAGGTCATCTTTTATGCCAGATTTTACTGAGACTGGCATAAATAGTGTCTGATTGCACTGCTAGTTTTTACCTTTCTGGCTTGCAAAATACTTTGGCAGGCTAATCAGTAGTTTAGTGGAGACCCATCAATGTTCCCTCTGAACCACAGGACATAGCAACACTTTTCCCCTGAGCTGAATTGTTTTTATATGGTACAGTAAAAAATGCAACAAACTCTTTCACACACATCTAGATACAGCAAATGCCTTTTCACTTATGCCAATGATATTCAGCATATTAGGAAAATTGAGGTAAAGTACCCACTGCATTATTATAACCATAGACCAGACACATGGTACAATGTGGCCAGCTGCAACTGTGAATATAGAAACAATCATCCCCCATCCTGTCTAGAGCAGTCTCACTGAATCAGGTCCATATCCTACACTCTGGTTCGGCATCCTTTGTACCTCACAACTTGCCCACTGGCTGAATGATGGGTAGAAAAAATACAAAAAACGAAAAAGTCTGGTCTGCTGCAGTCTAAAATRTTTTACTCCAAAACAGGAAACAGCTGAGGAGACTGACATCCAAGTTAGTCTCAGGATGTTTTCGCCCTGGGAAGTTCAGCAACTACTTTCACTGTTGACAGATCCAGTTTCTGAGACACTGACCTCTCTGTTTCCCTGGAACAATGCAACTGCCTTTCCGTCCCAAAGATATGCTCAGAGCTCGTGCTAGCTCTTTTACATCTAGTACAACACCATCTTCTCTGGTTCGTGCACTGCTCTCCCAAAAGTCAAGGGACCATCTTCCGTTCCAGGGGAAGAGATCTTAACCTGGTTTGAACTGGGCTTGGGATTTGCTATTCAAGCCTAGAACTACAGTTGTCCTTAGCATGTAAATAAGAAAACTGCATTTTTAGTAATCATCACATCAGCTGCAAAATAAACACCCCACGACAGTCCTCCAGCACAGTTTCTCACCTTTTGATCCATATTTTCTTTGAGACATGTTTATATTAGTAAAATAACCTGGTTCAGAACATGGGTCAGAACACTGTTCCATGATCGTCCTTTGTGTTAAATAGTCAGGACATTCCTGCAAAAGTTTTGAGCATGAACCAACTAACTCCCCCCAAAACTCCTAGGCACAATCTGGGGGTCATTCCCAATATAAAGTTTGCATTCAGTCAGCCTCTTTCAGGCTTTGGAGTGCCTTCACATGGACAGGTTGTAGACCATGAGCTAAGAGGATACAAGATATGACTAAAGTAGTGAGTGCCATGACCTGCATATAGCCCACTCAGGGCTATAAAGGTCGGTTATAAAGTCCACGCTATCTACAACAAGCTATGCATGTGGTATCTACTCAGAGCATTCTTGGCCCTGTCCGTGCCCACTCCGTTCAGATGATGTGAATGAGAGTGTGGGCTGACGTTCAAGTGCCAGGAGTGGCACTCATTTCAATCTGAAGTAGGAATGTGCTTACTGTGGGCTAAGTGCTTTGCAGCGTGAGCAGTAGTGACTCTTCATCTTCTCTCTCACTTCCTTGGTTGGGGTTCCTAGAAGCCACTGCAGTACAGAGACGAATACAGATATACCCCAGACACTAATCGTATCTGATATGTCCCTGCAGACACAACGCAGATGTGCACTGAAGCTAAAGACAATGATCTTACTCCGCCGCTTGAGCACTGTATTAGGACAAAGTAAGTGAGAGCTGAAATTATTCACACAGGTTATTTTCAGTTATTGATAAACATAATATGTATTAGGCTGGATTGTTGTAAAACTTAAATATTGCAATAGATGGTCTTGTAAAATTAGTGGTTAATAATTAGAACAGGTATCAGAGGGCCAGGCTGTGATAATATGTATTACACATTTTCTTGTTTTATTATTGTAATTAATAGGAAACTTGCTAAGACATTCAATTCAGTTTTAGGGGTACCTTCATTACATCACCAAAGCTTACTCAGTTAAAATCAGTTTGAGAACTCAGCTTGTAGTTTGGATACCTAATAGTGATTGACTCCTGTTACAGAAGTATAATGAGAAAAGGTGAAAAATTCTTCCATCATCAATAGTCTTTTCTAAAAACTAGAATTGCACTGAGGGACTTGGGTACCATTCTCTGTGCACGAAGCCCTGTGCTCAAAAGCTTCGGTTTGTTCAAACTGTTCATATGTCCAAGAAGAGCAAAAAGCTTCTCAAGATCCCAAAACATAGTGTTTTTGATGTTTTGTCAAGCCATCATTGAGAGTTCTTATGTCATATTCTCTCCTTAAATACAAGACCAGTTCCTGAGTTAAGATTTTCATGACCATTTTGAGGTCTGTAAGATATTAAACGATGGACTTCTTAGAAATTTATCCAAGTCATGCTGAAGTTAATGGGAACATTTTTCAGTTACTCTAGTGAGATATAAAGGAAGCACAATGGGGAAATTTTACTGGATTAAAAAATCAGTTTTATATCAACTCCAGCAGCAGGACTTTAAAAGATGCTATCTGCGTATCTTTGGAGCAAGAAGTAAAAGCCTCATTGTCAAAGCCCGTAACATTTGTTACATCTGCAAGCCAAGCGGCTTCAGATTTCTCTTGTCATTTCCCTCATCTCTCTGCCACATTTTTTCCTGTTAAAAAAAAAAATAGAAAAACAACAAATGAAGGCATTGGCTGCCAAATTCTTTGTTCATGCAGGGCTGCCATTATACCGTTACAGAAAAGTAGAAGAGAAATCCTGTAACTTGACAACAGTAATATTAGCCCAGGCTCCCTGCACACATATATTGTATTGGTTTCTCCGTTCTAGTGAAACGTAAGCATGACTGTCTACAGATTAAGATACATTATATATAGTCTCAGGAACCCCACACAATGAGGTGAATAATGCATGCAGCTTAAAATCRGTGTTAAAATGGCTTCCATTCCTGGCATAGCCTCAAAGCTGTGCACAGTTTTCGTAGTGATGATGTTTGTTTATTTTAAATTCTGTACTTTAATCTTTTGCAGAAGTAAATTACCAGCAAATTCCAGTGTCATTTTATTTTGTTTGTACCATTCTCAAGATTATCTGATTTACCCTGATCAGTCTGGCTTCTTGTCTGAGCCTCTTCAGTATTTTGTATTTTATTTGATCGTGGCCTTGCTGTCAAAGGTTTTTCATATCACATTTTTCCTTCTTCTTTTTTTTTTTAAGAACATTTTCTTCCAACTATTAGACAGTATATACAAAAAAGTAGAAAGAAACCAAACTAGCTAACCTGTTAACAAATTGAGAGGTATGAACAAATTGGGAGGTACAAAAGTAAGTTTCATATCATACAAGCATGGAAAATACCCCTAWTTTTTATTCAAACAAGCGTTCAAACAAACAAACAAAACGCAGCCATTACTCCTTTTGACCAAGCATCCATAATGCAATTCCTTACTAATCCTTTCTCACCAAAAAATGCAGGACAATTTCTCAGGCACTGCGGAGTTTCCCAGCCTGAACAATCAGAACTGAGGAGTTTAACTCCATGTTCCAAATTTTGATCAAGATTTTTCCTTTTTCAGAATACTGAGTTCTATTTTAGCCCRTTCCTTACCCATTGTTTACCCTAATACCTGAACATCGTCTCACAGTGCATTGAGTTATATGCCTAACATCTGTCYGATGTTTGTTTTATCCTCTTCCAAAAGGAGAACTGCATATGTAATAGAATGCTTCTATATTTAGGATTTTTTTCATTATTATTATTATTAGAGGAGAAGAGTTGTTTTGCTTCTGCAGGGAGGTGAGGCTCATGCTTTTAGTTCCCATACTGTAAAACATCAAATGAGAGAAATTTGAGTTTAAAGAAGCTAACACCTCAGAGGGCTAGAACAGCTTGTCACCGGCAGGTATTGCTTGAACCTGCAGGCTCCCAACCAAAGAGTCAGTGCAAGCACATGTCTTTTTRCTATGACTTTCAACTGTAGACATCTGTCGAAGTAGTCAGATTCTGACCAAAGGATGTCTGGAATGTGCTTCCCTGGGTTGTTTGGGAGATGCCGTGCAGACTTCTTTATTCCATTCTCCCCTGAAGAATACTCTTATATCACAGTCACAATCCTTAGCCACTGTCTCCACTGGCGGAAATAACATCTGTTAGCCCTGCCTGAGGGGAATAAAACTTTGATCTGAGTGTATAATCTGAATTCAGTAAAGTATTTTATTAACCCTCTAGCGTCAGCTTTCCTCTGGGGTGGCAGGGCTGTGTGATAAATAGTACATTAATTTTTCTTTGAAGTGAGACAAGTGGATATTTGGTGGATTAAAGGAGTGGAGAGCATGGGCAATTAAGCCTGAATTATTGGYATGCTCTATAACAATATCAAGTGATTACTACAAGAAGTACTCTCTGCATGTTAYTCCAGATTGAGCATTCTTCGGGGCCTGAACCAGTTCGTCTTAGGTTCAATAGAAGTATTCCCATTAACTTCCGTGACCTTGGATGTGGTTATAATTGAACCAGATGAGGCAAATGTTGTTTTTTGTTGTTTATCTGATAAATTATAACTGAATTAGCAGCAAGAATCTAGGTTCTATTTGAATTGCACTGTGGTAGGACAGTGTGGCACAATGATTACAGTGCGTTGTCCAGACCATTTTGTTTCTAACCACATAAAAAACACTTGTTCAGTATTTGTGAGTGAGGTCCCTGACTATCTGACCCTTTYCTTGTGCAGATTCATTAGATGAAAAAAGTTCTGAAGCCCTCTCTGTACAGGCAAAGAACCATAGGCTGCTTTTCATTCTGTAAACAGCTCAAGAAAAATAGTTGGAAAATAAATACAGAGGATCAGGCATTTTATGAAATTTACCTTCAGTCCTACTTTGGAATATGTTTCTCTGCTTAAGCTCCTTATTCAAAACCTGTTTTAGAAAAGGCCATTTCCTCATTGCATAGTGATCTGCAATATCTTATCCCATACCAGCAAAAATGGTGTCAGCAGCAGTGATGCCATGCTACTATTTTCACAGAGGACAGTRCGTCCGTAGAGCAGATTTGATTCTRTGTCATTTGGCTTTTGCTGCTCCAGTATCCCTCTCAAAGCTTTAATCACCGTGGTGAGAAAGAAGATGGTTCCTTGGGAAGATTGTCCACAAAGATAAAGAATAATTTGATAACACTGGAAAATACCAGACTAAGCAGACTGTGCCTGGCTAGCGTATGTTCTGTTTTTAACTCAAGCAGTAAGAGATCACCGTTGTGTATTCCTACTATGCCCCCAGGATGGGGACAGTCTTTCTGCATTTCTTTCATGTGGTCAGCAAAAAAAAATGAAAAAAAAAAAGAAAGAAAGAATATTCTGCTGAAAAAGTAAGGACAAATTTCACAGCAGCCTGAATTTTCCATATCAATTTACTTGCAGTTTTGATGTGACTAGTTATAGATTGAGAAGGAGCCCTGAGGTGGCCACTTCCCTTAAGACTTTGGCTTGAATGCTGTGTGGATTCAGCTTTTGGTTTTGTTTTCCACTTAATTAACCTGCCCAACAAAAAGACTGAGCTGTCATACCCCTGCTGTCACATCCTTTCCTCCGTGACAGAAAGAATGTGGCTTGCACTCTGGCAAAACACTGTTGTCCCTACCCCCTCACAAGTGTCTTGATGSTGTGCTCTTGAGCACAAATTTGCAAAACAGATCTAAATAGTCAACACTGGGAATGGTGTCGAGTTTAATTCTAAGAAGATCTGGAACATGAACTTGCAAATACAAGAAATGCCGTGGACCAGACTGCCATTCATGTAATGAATGACTCCAGCTATACAGTGAATTAACTCACTTCAACCCAGCAAGATCATTGGAGAGACTCATCATGGTTTCACTGGGTCTTGGATCACCTCGTCATCTTTCACCATGCCTTGAAAGCATGTTTGGTGACAAATGAAGGATAGATACTTTCTTTGCCCTCACAGTATTGGTCACGTTCTTGRAGTGGGCAGCTGAGCAGTAGCAGCCAAAAAGGAGCCAAGAATAAAAACGGCAGAGAAAAAGCAAAACAAAACCACAGAGAAAGCAAAACTGTGTCATTGAAGTGTACCATTGAATAGTTGAAAGGAACCAAAGACAGAAACAAGGATAGCTGCTAAATGGAGTCCTCTGGTCTCAAGATCTCAGATCCGCACAGCTCCTGGTTGGAGGCCTGTCTGTATCGGAATGTGCAAGTTGCCTAATAACAGCTAAGAGACTGAGCATTCTGGTTGTACAGCGTTAATTCTCATAACCATCTTGGGGATTCCCTACCGTCTCTGTAAAGCCAAGGGGCCTKTTTGGAGTCAGCTGCTGCTAAGGACTCTCTATTGCCTAAAAAAGACTAGAGTAAGTGTAGGTTGGGCACTGAAAGTAGTGGATGCAAATACCTCATTTCCCTTCCTTTCCCTTGGAGAAGATATAAGTGGTTACCCCAAGGGAGTYCATCCAAAGCTCTAAAGTAGTTTGTTTGAGGGATGTTGGGTTACCACTCCAATAATGTGATTAACTGACAGATGTAAAATGATTGCTTTCATTTCTAGGTGGCACGGAGCTGTTATTGACTGGAACGGCACAGAACCAATCTTGTGACTGGCGTGACCCGCACTTTATTTGTAAAGAAATAAAGGAAACGACTGAATTCTCACATTCCTATTCCCACCAATACAGGAAATAGGACAAGAGTTATGCAGTTTATCGTGAGGAAGAATGACATGGTTGTGTGCAGGCTGAAAGAGTTTCACCTCATGCGTCAGGTATTTTGCTTGTAATATAAACAGCATTTACATAAACTCTTGGTCACTGCCTTTATCATACAGTTTCTGAGAGCAGATTGAGCTTCCACTGCCAAATAAAGCTTTCAGATGAAGCAGTAAAGTTGTCAGCATCCCCTTGAGGTCTGTTTCTGGATCCACTCTTTATCCTGCAATTATTTCCAAAAAATCTGATGAAAGGAGCTGTACTGAGATTTCTGTCACTTTCCTTGCCTTCTCAATCCTGCCTAGTTCTTCACCTGGAAAACTCCAGAATAAATACAAAATGTCATTCAAGAAATATATATTCACTTCTTTCCCTGATATTAGCAGCTGTCATTTTGCACTGAAGTTATTGGTAGCCATATGGACTTTTCAGCWATAGCCTGACAAAGTTCTTGCAGTCTCATAAAAATTGCAGTAAGGCTAGTGGTTTTGTGTTATCAGAATAATAGTAAAACTGTGTTCCTTATACTTGGTGCAACTGTTAAGTATGTTACAGTGCCTCACACTGATGTGGCTTATTTTCCTTTCGGGATGAGAGAAAGCTATACCAGTGTCTTTAATTTTACATTGATGTAACACTAGGGCTTATTTGTACCAAAATGCTGGATAAGATCTGTGGTGGTTTGCTTCTCCACAGTTACAAGAAAACACAAAAGTTTTAGGATTAACATTTAAGGCATGYGTATCTGTGATAGATACCATTTTTCATGATTAAATAAAATGCATGTATGAAAACAGTGTAATGAGAAGATATATCTGGAGATACCAAAACAACATGTTGTATTCTGAAATAAATTCTTTAAGTGACATACTGTGGCAACACTTTACCAAAATGGAAACGGTTTACTTAACTGAAGATTGGAAAATACACTTCAAAAAAAAAAAAAAATGATTTCCTAGTAGAAAGGTTGYAGATAAATAGTGTGCCTATAACTTACTGCTTTATCTGGAGAGTGACTGTATCATGAAAGTTTAGTAAAGGACTTTTGCTTTTTATCATCCATTCCTGACTCTACTACAGGAATGTTATATGGCCTTTGGTAAACCCCTTTATCTCTGGGTTTCAGGGCATGTTTGTATCTTGGGCTCAAGACTGCCTTTGTAGATCAGATTCACTCATCATGTAAACTGCAGACACCACAATTCTCCACTAAGAGATTGCATCAAGGTTCAGGGTAATTCAAGGTAACTGATGTTAAGAGTTCCTGCGAGTGGGAGATCACAAACATTGAAAGATCCCAGATGCAAAGCTCTCTCTTATGTGTCCTAAAAAATCACAGCTAAGGATGGCTGAGCATGGTGTCAGTCAATCCACCAGCCTATGGTAAAACTTTTGCCTGCTTAAATTTTGTATGAACTGTAGCCCACGCTTTGTTTTATATTGCAAACAGAGTTTGATTTTTCCCACCTACCTCACAGGGCAGCTRTAAGAAAAAAATTAGAATATTCAGAATGTGTTTGACCCTGGACAGAAAATAGTAGTGACAGAAAGATGATGGAAAACTTTTGGGGATCATGTATAACATAAAAAATTCCTGGGTTTTCTAATCTAGTACACCCACACCAATTATTTTAAAGCACTGCTTTAAAGTATGCCAGTTTGGAGATAAACTTCCATGCCCTGGTGGAAGTGCAGCAAAGATAAGCATTTCTGTGGGAAAGTCAGGGAGCTGCCTTGTGACCGGCCTGAGTTTCATCTCAGTAAAATGTGAATGTCTACAGTGCAGCTGTGTTCACATGAGCTGTTCCTCTGGGCTTTCTCTATAGCTGGCACGGAGAAACAGGCCACGTTAAGGTGTGAGTCATCAAGCCTTGTTTCAACATCTGCTTTAGGGTGAGAAGAGTTGTGCACCCGACTGTAGGGCTGTATGCTGAGCAGGCGTCTGCTAACGGGAGCCCAAGGTGACTGCCTCAGATGAATTTCRTTCATGAAGACATGAGGGTTTTTCAAGGTATAAGAAAGAGGTGGAAATTAGTGAATAAAGTTAGGAAAGAGATTGTATTTTATGGGAAACCTTAGGGGACAAATAGATGAGGGTAAGCCCTGAGCTCTAAGCCTCTTTCTGAAATAGGCTGCAGAGAGTTTGAGGCTCCTTCATCACAGGTTATGGGGAGTATTTTGCTGAAATTTATGTCCGTTATCACTGAATTCTGCAGAGCCAGATCTTTCCTATCCATTATCTGTAATTATGTGCATATATATTTGTTCTGAAAAATCCACTGTCTATCTGTTATCTGTTTAAGCTGAACACCTTCCAGATTCAGCTCTAGTTTCACTCACAAAGGCAGAAATAAATGTCCATAGACTATATCACCACACCTGCACCACATGTGYGGGGCGATTCTTGTGACCCAACTGGAGCGTAGAGAAGCTCAGCATTACTAAGCCCTTTCCAGTATTTTTCTTCTCCAGAGTTCAGTAGTAGTGTCCTTTCTAGGTAAGAGAGAGGGCACTTAAGATTTACTAGGGAACCCTTCCATAAAGAGGAACTGGGCAACTGAAACATTCATTTAAATCTAGTTCTTCCGAAAAAAAAAAAAAAAAAAATGACATCAGAGCATTCCCTCTGTCACTATCTGCATGAAGCAAAATATTTACATCTTTTTATTTCGTATAAAACACAAGTGGTTGTTCACCCTCACAGGCCTTTTTTTTGACTCAAACAGTCACAGAAGACCACAGTATGTTATATGGCAGGGATCTGTGCAGAATCATATCCTGTTCCAGCAGCTTGCATCTAGTTTTTTTTAATTATGTTTTCCTTTTCATTGTTTCCCATTTTCTTTTTCACAACCAGACGAACGTGACTTCCTGAAGTTAACAAAGCAGCAACTGTTTGGTAATTGTGCATGAAAAGACACTGGGTAACATTTGGTACTTGGGCTCTATATATGGCTTGATTTCATTCTCTTTCCTTCTGTGGTATAATAAATAAACCCTCTGCTGAAAATTGACCCCTTAACTGACAACAAACGTGGCATATTGTATATGCAGATGAAGAGTTAAGCAAACATGCTMTTATGGTAAGGTGTTTTATATGTCACCTTTGTGGAAATGTATATTTAACTTTGTCTTGTACAGAATGTCCTATATAAATAAAACATTCAAAGCAATGGTGATAGTAAGAACCCAGATTCCTCCTCATTTTTTTAAATAGTTCATTTGCTAGTGGAAATTAGTCAGAGATATCGGACTATAAATGTTTCGTGGGCCTCATCAGTTCAGCGGAATAATAATGAAAAGTTAAGCCTGCTACTTCTGAGAGCGGAACGGTAGCATAATGCTGGAGATGGCTCAGAAGTGGTAGAAAGCCCGCATTGAGCTCGGTGGTGTTACACCTAGGCAGCTACAGGTCTTTATGCCAGTGGACTGAAGCTAGATTCAAATGTGAGGTACWGTCTGGCTCCAAAGCATGGTGCTGCTAGTGCCAAGGTCATGGGTTAAATCTCGACATAGCTTTAAGCTAAGTTTTTCAGGAGTGATTTTTGGTTTAGGGGCTGTAAAGGTTCACGTATTGAACCTGAAATACTTGTAGTAGGCCAGATATTCTGTGGTGGCTGGGATCTCCAGCATGTGGGCCTCAAATCATTTCTAAAAACCTTTTTGACGGTTTCTGAAAGAGTTTCTGAAGGAGGCACTTTAGAGCGCCTAAGTGATTGGGAATATGGCTATGGAAACATATTACAACACAAGCTGTAGATTTACCTAATGTGTCAGCTACCTGCATGGATTTTCCTAACCCAGGGTAAGTTTACCGAGGAGGAAGGTGTGTCCAGTTATTTCCATTTTACCAGACCTGGTACATGAGCAGTTACAGTGGATCAGGTGAAAAAAGTAAATCAATGCTAAAGTTTGTGTCGCAATAATTTGTTCCTGCAATGCATGCTTGTAGAAACTAACTCGTATTATTTTGCATTATTTTGCTTTTCTGTTGATCAGTAAGATCTAGTAGATAACACAGAGATTTAGCCATGGAAAGAAAATGACTGCTCCTACATGTCTGTATGACCCAGAGCCCAGCCTGCTACATAACCTAAGGAAAACTCATCCCATTAAGAACACTTTGTATATATTAGCACTCTTCATCTRTTTGTTTTCATTGGCTGAAAGCTAATAAATCCAACATTACCTCCGAAATAAGGAAGCAGTTTCTCCTTAGCAGCTTTGTTTATAAAACTAGAAAAGGAAAAAGCACATTTTCAATCACATATTTTGTCATTTCAACCAGGGTGGGATGGGATTGTTGTTACRGTGGAAAGTAACCTATTTTTGTGATGTCCTACATTAACAATAGTTGTTGACTGTATCAAAATGGAAACAAGCATTGATTTAAAAGAGAAAAACCCCTCTCAGTTACGTATTATTGTTTTTCTTAGATAAATATTCATCGGCAGTCCAAGATTTCAAGTTTCATTTGCTTTTTCATTTACTTGAAGGAGTTACGTTAGATTGCAACAGTTGACAWATGCTGCAAGTTGTGCTTACAGGCAGAATTCTTTACTGTGCGAAGAACAGATAACGCTGAGACCTTCACTCTGCCCCCCAAGCTAAAGCCTTCTTTCCTTGAGCTCTGGCTGTTGTCATCAAGGTGAGTTTTGGCCAGTGTGTGGTTTCTCTGGCAGTGCACACAGCACATGCTGTTCAGCACCCATTATGTAGCAGATCCTGGATCCGCACAGGTTAAGATATTTCACAGCAACTCATGGATCTAGATGCTTCAATTTTCAAAGTCTTTTTGAGAAACCTTAGATTATTTGTGATAGTGATGTCCCAAGCTAGCCACAGATTGATATGGGACAGTCCAGATACTCAGAGACAGTAAATATGGAAGCAGCATAGTGACATTAATATTGCTCTGCAGCTGAGTTAATAAATCCTCATTTTGTAATCAAGGCTTATTGGCTCAGATGCGACAAGGCTAATGGGTTCAGATGCCAAATTGATTTAATTTTCACAGCTGGTTCATGCAGTKCTTACTGGGAGATGTTTGTAACATATTCTGGTGGCCTGACATATCCATGCCAATAACAAGACTGGAAAGTGGTGAGCATCCACAGTAAAAAGCCTCAAAATAAAGGCTGTAGGAGATTTAGTCTAATCTTTAAATCTCAGGTAGGATTCATCTAATCTAGTCAGAGATGTCTGCAGGATAGATTTCTTCATCTAAAGTAGTGATCCAGGACTTCCTTTACAGACACTGGTAAGAAATAGGCGCTGTATGGATATGAGTAATCTGACCTGGTCTAGGTGCCGGCTGTAGGATGAAATGAATTGCACTTTTCACTTCTTTGCCTGCTACTGACTGGATCTTCACAGATTATGTTGGTTATAGGGAGGCTAGAATAAATGAATCCCGCTCTATGGGAATAATAAAGTCAAAAAAGAAAAAGTGTGTGTTTATAGACCTGTGTAATCGACAGAACAAGTGGATGAGACGGCAGGTTACAGATTCATTTTGGCTGTTGCAACATTCTAACCTCTGTCTTCCACTACCCAGCTTTTAGTTATGAGCTAGAGAAATGTCTTTGTGAAAGAAACCACAGGATTTAGCAGTAGGAACCTTCCAGCATTTGGAGAAGGAGCTRCTAATAAAATTAGGTTGCTCAAATGGGAACACAGGAGGCATATCAAAGTTGAGACTTGGAAAGTCTCCTAGGCACGAGATGTTGTAAGCAGAGATTTCTTCTATAACATTTCTGGGACTATGTCACAATCCTAAATCCTGATAAAACACCCAAGATACCAATACCTTATATGAGTGTTCTGCTTATTTTCTTATCACTATCTTATCATTTGGCAAGGACTTCCAATTAATCTGAAAAATATTCTGGGAATTTGTAAAAATACTCTATGCAGTGGAATTCAGCAAATATTTATTCATTGACAAAACACTAGCAAAGAATGCATCCCAAAAAAAGAAAAAAAGTTTACCTCCTCTGTGAAAGCATACAAAGAATATAAGGTTAAAAGCTACATTCTGCAAACATACCTTTTGCTGAGATGTACTTGGTTTATTAAGAGTTGTGRATATGAGCCAAGGTCGCCAGACCTTGAATTTTGTTTCATTACTGCAGGGAACATGGAAAAATATAGCTTCTGGCTAAGGGAAGGGAGTGGTTCACAGTCTTCACAAGGCAACAAGAAAGACTTCTGTAAGTACATACGCAGCAAAAGGAAGACTAGGAAAACCGTGAGCCGGCTCTTAAATTGGGTAGAGGCCTTGGTAACAAAAGGTGCCAGAAACACAGAGGTATTAGACGCCTCAGTCTTTACTAGTAAAACTGACCTTCAGGAATCAGCACTGTGAGACCTACCCTCAGTGGAGGACAGTTAGGTTTGCGAACACTTTAACAAACTGAACGTGCACAAGTCCAAGGACACTGATTTTCATAAAGCTTTTGACACTGTCTCCCATAACAACCTCATAGACGAGCTGATGAAGTGCAGGCTAGGTAAGTGGTCAGTGAGATGGGTTGAAAACTGGCTGAACTGCAAGGATCAGAGGAATTGTGGTCAATGGTACGATGTCTGCCTGGGGACCAGTCACGGTGGTGTCCCCCAGGGACTGATGCTGGGGTCAACACTGTTTGTCTTCATTAATGACCTGCACCAGGGAATGGAAAGCACCTTCAGCAAGTTCTCAGACGGYACAAAAGTGAGAGGGGTGACTGATACACAAGAGGGCTGTGCTGCTTTCCAGAGGGRCTTCAGGAGGCTGGAGAAATGGGCGGAGAGGAGCCTCATGAATTTCAACATAGGGAAGTGCCAATTCCTGCAGCCGGGGAGGAATAACCGTATTTCACAGGGCAGGCTGGGTGCTGAGCAGGTGGAGAGCAGCTTTTGAGAGAAGGACTTGGTGGTCCTGGAGGAGAACAAGTTGACCAGGAGGCAGCARTGTGTCCTTGTGGCAAGAAGTCCAAGGGTGTCCTGGAAGAACGYTGCCAGCAGGTCAAGGGAGGTGATCCTTCCCCTCYATGCAGCCCTGGTGAGGCCACACTTGGAGCGCTGTGTCCAGTGAGGGGACGTGTCTCCCCAGTATGAGAAAGACATGGAATTACTGGAGTGAGTGCAGCAAAGGAACCACAGAGATGGTTAAGGGACTGGAGCATCTGTCACACGAGGAGAGGTGGAGAGAGCTGGGACTGTGCAGCTTGGAGGAGAGAAGGTTCAGGGGGATCTGATACATGTGTGTAAMTGCCTGATGGCAGAGTAAAGAAAATGGAGCCAGACTCTTCTCAGTGGTGCCCAGACGAAAGGCAGTGGGCACAAACTGGAACACAGGAAATTMTGTTGGAACAAGAAAACACTTTGTTATTGTGCGGGTGGTTGAACACTGAACAGGWTGTTCAGAGAGGTTGTGGCTTCTGTGTTCTTGGAGCAGTTGAAAACTGGCTTGGACCTAGTCCTGGGCAACCTGTTGTGGCTGGTCCTGCTTGAGCAGGGAGTTTGGACTAGGTGATCTCCGAGGTCCTTTCCAACTCAGCTATTCTGTGATGGTGTCTGCCACAATTCCCACGAGAATGTCCAGCTTTCTGCACAGTTATTCCCAAAGAGAACATAAAAACCCAACGGGAGAGYGTGGAGTTACTGAGTAGCCAGTCATTCAACTGTGCATATGGTGTGGTTCACATTAGTARATTTGGCAGAGAAGAAATCGTAAACATCAAAGAAAAGCCGTCACAGGTGGAGGTGGAAGGTACAACAGTAAATCATTTTTATGAACCCATGTAAACAGAAAGTAACCACCTTAAATACTGAACAAAGAAGAGGCTACAAATGATTTTACTCTAGAGATATCATCATGAATCACTGATTTTATGTTACTCAGATTTTTCTTCTTTGTGATGCAGTTTTAGGCCTATGCTTCCCTTACTTTATTGACCACTACATTCAGGAGAAAAGTGTATTAAGAGCCAAACTCACACCAAGTGCAAACCAGCTAAATACCATTCTCACTGTGCTCAGTATTTTTATTTATCTCACACGGAAGATAGTGGCCTTGCATGCTATTATATTTTGGCTCAGGAAAAGATTCATGCTTTCTATCTTTTTGTCTCATTGCTACAATACATCTCTCTGTTTTTTTAACTGACTGTATTACTTTGTTCATATGATATTAAATCTGCTGTCATACATTGTTTGTATTTGGTTAATAGAAGTAAAAGGGTAAAATATAACAATAGCAAACTGGGGATGGTAAATGTCAGTTCTAGATAATGTGACAAGTGAGTAATGCTCTGTAATAGTTTCTCGTGGCGTATGAAGACAGCTGGTCTTTTACRAGCACTTCGATATAAAACAGTGTTGTTATGACTGACATCCTTCTCCTTGAGTCAGTGCTAAATTCTTATCATATGCGGTATCCTTCCTGAGTCTGCTCTGTACAAAACAATCCAATTTTATTAAAATTATAATTCCAATTAGCAAATGGGACAAGTAAAATGCATACATTGCTGTGCGTTTATTGGTTTTATTTCTCGGGAAAGAAATGCAAAATGGCAGTAGAGTTTGAAAAGAGAAGGTGATTTATGAGGGCTTTGGGAGGCAGGGAACAGGTGACTTTTGCTTAAGGGAAAAATAATGTCCTCTGCTTAAAAAGATTGTGAAGTCCAGCCCAGCCCTTGCAAAAGCAAAGCCATGCGGAGAATATTTGTTATTTACAATTGTTCCGAAAAGAGTTTCCTACAGAACAACCRTTGCAAGTCATTGTAAATCTCTTGGGAATAGCAGTCAAAAACATCAGCAGTTAATTACTAGAGCTTCCTAAATCAACCTTCTTTGGCATGACATGAAGTGAATGAAAGCAATAAAAGCAAGGAAGTGCATTGTGCTTTGTCCTGTCCAACTCCTGTTCGGATAGGAATAGGTCATAAGCACAAATGTAACCAGCCATGAATTGTGAATTTTATTTTAGTTCATGGACTTGGGTTAAATTACATGAGCTTGCTGGAAAGGCCAAGGTGAAATGTCCAAAGACTTGGCCCTACGTTTAGATCTCTGACCTCAGCTGAGGTGTACAATTTACACATGTTTAGAGTAACATCAAAGGATTCAGATTATCCAACTAAGAATCTAATTAYGCCCTAATAGCTTGGTTTCCAGAAATTCACGGCAATGCAAAAAGTATACCTTGCAATGGCCAGTAAAATGAGAGGGGAAATTGAGCAATCGGTTCTTGTTAGAGGCTGCAAAGTATTAGCTCTTGGGCATGTATGAGCTCTTGCTAAATTTTATGATGCAAGACTCTGGGAGGTGGAGCTTTTTCCTTGCTTTGCAGTTTTTTCTCTGATTGCAGTCATTTCTTGAAGCAGAATGATTGCATGGATTACTTGGCTTCTGAAATGAGTGGAAGAAGGAGATTATTGACAATATTTGTAATAAAACCTGATAAAGAAAAAAAAAACCTGTTTCATTTACACTCTGACTGAAAATCAATTTCTTCTTTACCATGACACCAGTCTGCAAAATCTAAAACATCTGCTTGATAAAGCAGAATTGTTACTGTTTTTCACTTACTGTTTTTCACTTACTGCTTCATTCTTGCCTTTCCATCTCACGCTGGGGTGGAGAAGATGTTTCATCAGCTGTGTTGGTGAGTTTTCCAATGAAAGGAGCTGTGAGTTGACATGTGAATGAGGGAGAGTCGTAGATTGTATATCATGCCTCTGACGCAGAAAGGAGTGAATGAGATGGGAACCCAAGGGAAGGACTAGTGTCTTAATTGGAGGGAAGGAGCCAAAGGGAAAGGCACACAATAACAAATGTTGTATGCCAGGAAGAGTTTTAAAGGATCTCAAAACCTTCATAAACATGGACAAGGGGAAGCTGGTGATTAATAAGGGTTGGCTGAAAGGAAGAGAACACAATGAGGTGTTGGCCAGACAGAGCTCCCCAAGCCTTGAGAGTTAATGTAGCCTAGACATGGGGAAGCAGAAGAGAATGATATTTGCAGATCAGCAGATGGGAAAATTGTGTTGAGAACTGTGCAGGGACTGGCTAGAGGACCAATAAAGTAGGCAGCAGGCAGGAAGTTGCCTGTTAGTCTATGTGATTAAGGGCTAATCAGCATAAATACAAAGGCCTGGTGAGAAGCTGAAGATCATGGATGGGTAGAGGAACTCCAGTAATGCAATTAGCAACAAGGGAATACCTTGACTTGGCTGCTCCCACAGMTACCCTAGCAGGACCATCAGCCCATATTCCAGGTAAGACCCACCAGCTGGGGTCAGCCCAGAGGAGCCAGAGAAACTCTTCCTGGAAGGCCTTGCAGGCTGAGCAGGCTACTGCCTACAGGAGTATGGGATTGACTGTGGGATGCAGGCGAAGAGCATTTGGGTATTGTGTAAAATTTACTGTGGGATATCTTTAGGAGGATTGTGAGAATGTGCAAGACAACTCTTGGGATGATTACAGGGAGGACCAAAGACAGTGAAAAGGAGAGATCAATGYGTTTGGGAGAGGAGTATGCGTGTGCGAACAGAAGGATAAGGGGATAAAAGTGGCTAGTTGTGTTCAGACTGCRYGTCAAAGGACAGCTCCTGGAGGGACCTATATCGACTATATTCATACATATACATACAAATATATATATTTCATCCTGATCAGCCAGAGARGAAGACCATTCCTGGGCTCATGTGCCATTCATGTTTGTGTGAGAGCTGTGTGTTGATGTGTGTGCTGATAAGGCACAGCTTTTTGTCTTYGTTGGCCTGTGCAGCTGGCTATGTGTATATACATGTGACACGCGATKGTATAGGGGTGTATGTACATCCACTTGGAATATGTGCTGAGCCTTGCTGCTGGCTGATCATGGGGACATGGAGCTGCAGCAGCCCCACACCCATCAGGCTCTTGCATTTGGCTGCTCTAGCACCTGGCAGGATCTGTGGTCTTCCTAGTTGTTGATCATCTGATCCTCTGTGCTTACTGATGAACTTCTAATCATATCATAGCATAATTCAGTGAGGAAGGGACCAAGCATTTGGATACATACTTTCAGTTGTTTTTTAAAAAAGCAAAGAAATTTGGAGTTAATATTAGGTGGGGACTTTAACAACACTGTGAGATACCTTCAAACCATCCAGATCTTCCTGTGTTCTGAATCTGTGGGATGGGAACTGGCAAGAGTTCCTGAAAGAGATTGTAGGACACGGTGTCCTGAGTTCAGTGATTCAAGAAAGCTCCTCTAGTCCTTCATTCCAGTGTTGTCATTTAGGACACTAGCCTTTATGAAAGTCACGTTACCACTCTTAGTCTAAGGAGGTTTCAGGTTTGGCCCTCCATGTGGCTAACTCTAAGGTCACCTCACCTTTCTTGCCGACTGAACAATTCCGATTTTTTTTTCAACATTACTGCAGATTCAACCTCTGTGCAATGGATCCATGGTTTCTAACATAGTATTTTGCTATCTTTTTTTAAGTAATAAAGGTGAGAAGTATTAAAATATAATCTTAGTATGTCGTATATCACATTCAATATTAATCACAAATCCTAAATTAAATATCATATGTCCAAACTAGAACTTTATTATTTATTCTTAACTCCATGGAAGCCTGTTTCCCCAAGTGAAACTGTGACTAGCATAGGGTTCTGCTTTGCAATTACATGAAATTTAAAATAAATAAACAAATTTTTTTAAAGAATTCTACTTACCTGAAAACATTCAACATCTAGACGGACTAAAGCYGTCATATCATAGATATCTGTAGTCTGTGATCAAAATCCAAAGTGAAGCCTCTACCCATGATCTAATTTTAATTACATGTCTTCTCTCATCTTTTATTCTTTGTTTTCAAAAATAGCTTCTGTTTAGATGCATTCARCTGCTGTTTACTGGCTTATGACCTTTATTTTGATCTGTGGTTTGGGCTTGTTAGTTTGCTGGGAAGGATTTTTGGAAATAAATTGCTTTTCTTGAAGGAACAATTCACAAAACACAGCTTGATCCAAATGGTGAGGAAACCATTTTCCTAAGAAAGCTTTTATAATTATGACCAGTTGTTTTATTTAAATCTGCATTTCTTACTAGGATTTTAAGTGTGCAAAAAGAGAATAACTAGGGATACAAACCAACACAGCCAGCTAGGGAAACCGATAGTCATACAGAAGTATGGTGTGTGTGTGTGTGTTTTATTTATTTTTTTTTATTTATTTATTTGCCAGTTTGTGCACAAATCACGGCAGTCATACTTGCAATCGGTACTTGTTCTCTGGACCAGGTTTGCTGTGCAGTTTTAACTCTCCCTGGTATCCCCTGAGCTATCCAAAGAGCTCAGTGCCTTAGGCTATGTTTTAAAACAAGCTTTTTGTTCAAATGGRTGTTTAAAATACGCCATTTACTGCAGCGCTGGTCCTTATTAAATTGCATCCCAGTGTACAGAATGAGAATTACTGGACACGATCATTTTCATTCACARTATCTTGTGCTTTTCATTCTTCCTCTCAAACACTTGGACTGCCCAAGGGCCACCTCCCAGTGCRCTCCGCTTTCCCTTGTCTCCAACTTTTCTCATTTCCTTCATGTGCCTTTAGATGTGTACATTGCCCTGAAAATGGGCAGAGGACACGTGGCGTCATCCCGTCATGATAGACAGTGCTTTCATGAACTTCCGTGTGGTTATCTCAATGTGTGTGTGAGAGAGAGAGGGATGGGGTGGGATGGGATGGTCCATAATGCTCTGAATTCAAATTAAAATCTGAATGGCATATTTTTGCTAATTGCTATGGTCCTCTTGGGGTGGGAGTTGTCTCGCCTAACTTCATACTTCTAAAAACAATGTCTAAAACATGAATACACATCAGGAATTGTTACTAAATATGTAGCTTCTCTACACTGTACACATCCTTTATATTCAGATGAACAGATACATCCTTCTGACCTACCTTTGACAGCTACTTTAGGAAAACTTGGCTCCTGTTCTGAAGGTTCTTGATCTCTCTTGACCATCAAAGGTGCTGAATGTGACTACCTGAGATACAGGTGCCTAGCATCTAGATGTTTAGATAATAGCAGGTAACTCTCAACCCTGATATCAGCCCCTCCAGGCACCTCATTCATCTGTGCCCTCCTTCATAGGTTGTGTTTGTTCTCTGCGTGCTGGAACCTCTCATGGTCTGTAGCTATTGCTGTTGGAGCACTACATGCAAGACCTCGTGCTTTCAGAGGATACTTCTTTGGTCTCTTTACCTGAAACTGCAATAGCTCAGACTTTTTAAAGCTTCCCCCCCCACTCCCTTTTCTTATATACATGGATTATAGCGAGTGGCTATAATAATATAACATAAAATATTATATAATATATAATAATATAATAATATAACCACAGACTGAGCAAAAAACAACAAAAACCAAAACCAAAACAAAACCCAACAACAAAACCAGAGATTGTTTTTCTGGGCTTTTTCTCTATACTCTTTCAGAATTTGCAAGGGTTTAAGTACTTGTTCCAGCATYGAGATCAGTGTCAGCTACGCCAAAGAAGCCCTTTATGATCTCGGGCCTCAACAAGCTGCTTTCCAGCTAAGATTTTTGAGCATTTCCAGTGCGGTGCRTAGGAAACGGCCTCTGGTGACATTGTTCTTCCCGTGATGGTGCCAGAATGTGCCACAACGATTGCTAGCAATAATAAATAAACCACGCTGTAGTTGCTCTTTTCGTAAATGAGGAGCAAGAACTGGGAATGCTCCGAAYAGTCTCCAGTACAAAATTATGAAACTGCTTCTTTATCCAATAATAACGGCATGTGGTGTCCCCACTTACGACTGTGTATATCTTTCTGAATATATCTCTGTCGTAAACACTGCCACRATTTGTTACTAACATGTTAATGTTCAAAGAAAAGACCCAATTTGCTGAACAGAGGGAAGAAAGCAGTGCAGGAGCATCTGCTAATAGTGAGAAAAGGAATATATCACACAAATTTTTAGAGATCCATACTACTGATTCAGGAGCCCATTTAAAATTATCAGATAAACAAATTGTGATGTTGTAATTGTTTGCTCTGAAATTCACAGTAAATATGTAGCACAAGCAGATTCTATTCCACTGCYRAATATTTTGGAAAAYACCACTAAAAATAAATAAGCAAAAATTGGAAGTTGATAACCAAAACCTCCTAGTTATCTTTTGGTAATTTGAAATTAATAAAAAAAAATATTAACAGCAATACACATGAATGCTGTTAAGTAAAGGGAAATTCAGAAAGGAAAGAATGTGATTTAAAATCAGGGTTGTACAGAATACCACCATCCAGTTGTCATGTCTGTTTATTTCTGTTCTGATGCTTTTAAGGGTACTTGGGAACCTTTCTGTCAAATGAGGTATGTTTTTACTTTCCCTTTCTCTTAACAACATGACGTTTGAAAAGAAAATTGACATTTTCAAACWACAGCAATAAAAGTCTTATTGCAAAATAAAAAAAAAAAAGTTCCCTTGTGAGTATGAGTAGAGCTTGCAAAATCAGAAATTGTACGTTTCTATGAGAATTAATCAGAGAACTTTAGACCTTCCTTTAAGTACTTCCCAGTCAGTACCATGATGTCTTAAATACCTCTTGTGAATATTGGCATAAAAGTTGTAGAGGAGCCTTACAGGTCTACTCATTTCTATCATCTGACTTCTGGGACATTTGTGCCCCTACTCATAAGCTTCCTTGAGAGAAAGTGGTTGTGAAAAAGAACAAAGAAGGAAACTATTTGCATTATTTCTCCATTGTCCATTAAGGATATGTTTTAAAGGTGAACTTCCATCCCTATTAAAACCAATATGATTTTACCATTAATTTAAAAAGAAATGGGATTTCATATATATATATATATATATGTATATATATATATATATGTTTTATATATATATATATATATACATAAAACAAACTAGCTTTAAGGTATCTGGAATCAAGTAAAGTTCCATCAATGATCTGCTGGTTCTTAATTTAGTAGTTGTCAATGAATAGAAGAAATAAAATATTGTGTAGGGCAGCTGAAGTTAAAGATCTTAGTAYGGCCAGTTAGTCCATTGGGCTAACCTAATTAAGCTGCATTTGTTTTATAGCCATCAGTGCACTTAGCACTATCAGTGCTAAGACCGGGGACACCTTTTTCCCCGYACAAATGACATATGGACTTTTTCAGATGGATTAAATGGGTGAACCTTTTCATACTAATCCGGATTGCAGCTGCAGTTCACATTCAGGGATCCAAAGGCGGTCATCAACCATCCTTCTATCTGAAATTAGTAAGTGACAACCTGTGAGGAAGAATGGACTATATGGCCCAAGTCAAGTGACGACCAGAGGACATTCTTCAACAGCTAAGGGTGAAGGTAAGTGTAATTAATTTARGCTTTGGAGGTCAAAATACATCTAAAGGAGAGTAATATCTTTGGATGGGCCTGGAAGAAATTATCTACTAATTTTTAAGAATATATATATATTTTTTTTTCCTTTTTCCTGTGGCGAGTGCTCCGAACAACTTACAAGCTTGAAGTTTCTCTCTTGCAATCATACTTACTGGAGTAAATCTCTTTGGTAGATGGCACTTTGCCCCATCTCAGGCATCTAGCTGTATTTGAGATGACACAGGTGTGCCCTCACTCCCTTGGATCAGCTGATAGAGGCCCTATGAGATATACCTGGGCACAGCGAATACTAGAGGACTCCCAGATTTGGGGAACTGAATCAGGGCAAAGACATAAACCTGTAAGGTGTGTATCCCAGTAATAAGCAACGGAGATTTGGTCAAAAAAGTCAGTGGAGGCCACAGAGTGATTCAGTTCATTAAATAGAGGACATATGCATTTTAGATACTGAAGTTAAGGCAAATAAATCTCCTCAATAATTATAAAAGTCATGTATCAAAAAATATTGCAGAAATATTGATTCCTAGCCAAAATATAATTTTGATTTAAGTGCAAAATCTATTTTGTTGAYGTGAAAAACCTACATCCATTTAACTAAAGAATAAACTACCTCAAGATATTCTTTGTATCAGTTAATTAGAGTGGAAAAATTCTCCAGCAGGGAATAAATTATTATATCCCTGTTGTTTTTACTGAAGAGGAAAAAAAATTCTGGGCAAATGCAGCCATCAACCAGGTGTTTTTTGTGAAAATGATCAGTCAGGACCTATGGCCTGAGTACCAACAAAAGACTACCAAGTGTTCATTTAAAAACAAAACAAAACAAAAATCCAAAACTTTAAGAAAACCTGGAACCAGAACAACTAAATCACTGATTCAACAGAAAAATGGGATGTGAAAAAAGTGACGCTGCTACCAAAGCAAACGTGCGGAAAAATTAGTGCAGGCCAGAGCAAATGGGACCTGTCCCTGCCCAAGAAGGCGCGCGAGAATCATCACTGCAGAAATACTCACTTAAAATTCCCTGGGAAGCAGTTTATAGAGTGCACTGCTTGCTCTCCTTCTCTCCTTTTAGGGAAACTCTGTGGAGTGGATAATCCTGGAGCCTTTTCATGCCAAAAAAAAAAAAAAAAAGTGTCAGTTTATGTCTGCTGTGCTTGATCAACCTCTCTCTTGGCTTATTCCGTACGAATCCCGTACAGGGAAGAACTGAGAAGAGAACAGAAATCTGTCGCACACGTTCACTTCAATCCTCAAATCCGCAGATGTCTCCTTCCCCTCCCCCCCCCCCAAGCATTTTAAAGGCACTTCTGGAAAATTAGTAGCAACTGTTAAGGGTTTTCAGAATTTTAAAGCTGTCGAGGCCACGAGCGCTGTAGGGGCCGTCACGATGAAGGACTCCATCGCTTTCCCCCTTCGTGTTTAGAAAAAGGGGACAAGATTTATCCCATTTGCATTTAAAAATCTGACTGAGATGCCAAAGTTATAGTCTAGTTGCCCGACGCTTCCGATAATATCCAGAGAGGAGATAAAAATTCTGGAAAATAATTTGACTTACACGATCTCCTCTAACGACTGGATCACAGAACCAGGAAGAGTTTGCTGCTGCTGGCAGGTAGCAGAGACAAAGTAATCGGCTTCCACGCTGCGGATCTCCACGTCCTCGTTTTTGGTCTCCCTCACAACCCAGGAGAGCAAAAAGCTGCACAGTGTTCACTTGTTTCTGCCCCCTAYGATGAATTCTGCCAGTGCTGTCTGAATGACGTTTTTTAAGTCTGTAACGCTGCTTGGAATTTAGAAATGCAAAGTATGAGTAGGTAAACAATGAACAAATTCATAAGGTCTACCAAAAAAAATAAAATAAAATAAAAAATAATAAAAAAAAGCAGCCCAGGGTATAGCAAGCCTGGAAGTTGCCCTGTTATTATTCCTTCTCCACATCTGTCTGCTGATATTATATAATAACTGTATATCATAGTAACTAGCACAAATCATTCTTATCCCTTCCTGGCTCCACGGCGCTTTGAAAATTATATAAAAATATTTCTYGCCTTTCTGTTCTCTTGTATCTATGGTAAATTCTCATTTGGTTTTAACTTATACGTCAGAACAAAACATGGACAAGATGCTGAGGTGCACATACTACCAGGGAAAAGTGCAGRCTTACTAAAATTATTTGCATGTGTTAACACTCATGGGAGCATGCTGGATTTTTCTTTTTACTTTCTGAAATCCTGGCACTACACCAAGGCCATGGAATTCAGAATTAAAACTCTTAAGACTTCTGTCAGCAAGATGAAGGTAGGATTTTCTTTGGGAATATTATAATTCTGACAAAACTGAGTTAGATTTAACCTGATACTGTCTAAGTTTGCAATCAAATATGAAWAAAAATGGACTAATGCTCATCTTTTTATGTAGGCATCCGAGGTTTTTTTACATCAGCTCCTGAAACCCAAGAGGAGATCTTAGATTACTCTTCATTTGCCTAGATGCTTCTGCCATAGCTGCAGAAGCCTTTAGCTCTTCTGCCTTGCATGTTCTTTTTCCGTTGGAGAGAGGGCAGATACTGTTGCCAATGTTGATTTTTTCTGTGACAGAAGAAGGTCTTACAGGGTGGCCTGAAGCTAAACAGAGMTCCCAGCGCGAGGAACATCTGGCTGTGCTTAACAGGTAGGTCTCGGTAGGAACGYGGAGGATCAGTGAAGATAATTGTTCAGAAGTTCTTCTGCATGTTTGACAACGGTCTGGAAATCAGCCTGGAACTTGCACAATTGAAGAACAAAACAAAACTTTCTGGAATTCACTTCCAAGGTAAGGGACGTGTTCTCTGAACTCAAAATAGAACAAAGCTAGCTTAGTTGTGCCAGCTGGGTCTGAAATGCCACGAATCCTATGCTTTCTGCAGAATGCTGGCAGRCTGACTTTCTGTCCCAGCCAAATCTTAGCTGTACCAAAGAAAGAAAACATGGAAAAGGACATTATTTCAAAGAGTTCACCAATGTTTCAGTCTTCAGAAAAGGTATGTATGAAACCAACATGAGTGGGTTTTCATTTGTTCAAAGCCAGTTTATCATCAAAAAGATAAAAAAGAAATGAAGGTGTATTTTCCTCTTAGACCAAATCTTCACCTTTTCAATAAGCCTTTGGAAAAGTTTCAATTCTGTGCTAAAGTGAGTCAAATCTTATGTTCTGAAATATTTGGATTCCAGAAATAGAAAGAGAATGAAAGTGGGAAATATGTTGACGAAGAAAACATACTGCACCTAAAAGCTGAGGAGGTTTTATTTATTGTGATTCCTATCAGAGGAGTTTATTTGATTTGCTACTAACAGGTTCATGTTACCTGTGGATAATCGCAAGAATTTGTGTTTGAATGACCATATTAAGAATTTTGAAAAATTCGTTTGGTTTGGGGAAGAATGCTGTTTTGTGTAACTTAGAAATAATAACTAAAGAAAACAAAAAAGCAAAAGCAGAACAGATTGTAAAAGTCAGACGTAGCCCAACAAAGCTCTAGTAAACAGTGCTGTAGGCAAGTCTTCAGCCTTGCCTCTTACAAAACACTTTCCCAACTGATCAGCAACTATGTGCTTTTCTGCCAAGGCGCATGAAATACTTTGTTATAAATAAATGCCCTTATCTACTGGCAAAGCTATTGAGAATGTAGGTGGGGTTACTGCGCTTTGTCCCACAGGTCAGACGGGTCCAAGCCCCCGTGAGGGGTGAGGGTGAGGTTGTGTGAGTGTCCCTTTATATTCCTTACTGTGTCATCCGTCCTGAAAACTATCAGCTTGACCTCTCCTGTCCTTACGTCTCTTTGGAAGTTACCTCTAACTACATCTCGCCTGTAACTTAATCTTCTTTTCTGGTTGTACTCCTCACAGTACATAACAGCACTTTATCAAAACCACATTTCTAATTGATATGTTCTGGACCTGTTCCCTCATCAGAGAAAAAGTCTAACTAATTTAAGTGGGAGAAGGATCAAGCTTTTCTGGGCTCGTTTCAGTTACGAATGTACCAAGATCTTGCGAACCATAATCAGTCAGTTGTTTCTGACAATCTCTTGAGGCTTTGAGAGGTTGTTCAGTTCATTAAAATACCTTGACAAATGTTGTTCTTGGAGGCTGCGAAAGGAACAAATATGATTAGCTGCAGATGCACAATTTCTTTAAAAAAAAAAGAAAGAAAAATAGAATCTAGCTTTGGAAATCTTTGTTGCCTTGTAGCACCAGCAGTTCCTCCTYGCTGCACTCTGGAAAGGTTATCTGAGGGATGTTGCTGTCACAGCTGCACATTTCAAAGACCCTAAGGTGCGAGGTGCACCGCAGCCAATCCAAACAGCACACACTTTTACTGCTCTGTCGAGAGAATCATGTCTGCTAATGGCATTTTCTTCTAGAGGACTGGTGTAACATCTTGTACTGATTTTCTAAAGCTGAGAAACCAGCAGAGAATGGCTGTGAGTGTGCAAAGATCTCTACTAATGGAATGACTGTGTAGAGACTACACGGTGCCTTCGAGGTGGTATTTCCCTTCACAGATATGCTTATGCCTAACAGTTTGAAGGAATAGAGGCAAAAATCAAAAAGTGAATCAGGAAAACATCCTCAATATTGTCATATTGTTCTTTTACCTGCAGTCCCCAATCTATCTTGTGGCCCACTGTCTTGGGCATTGTACACTTAAACTGGGACTAAGCTATTAAATTAGAAAAGACTAGGGGCTGGACCTGCAATCTTCTATAATGTTGAACTTTTTATCACTCTCCTTGGAAACAGTTTAGCTTTATATCATTCTTCTCTTTCCTAGACAGTGCTGAGAGATGGTTCAAGGAATAACACAAGACAGACTGTTCCCAATAGACAATATGGGTGAAGCCATGCTTTTTTTCTCATGGAAGAAAGCTTAGCCATGTGGACTTGGGATGAATCATCCCACTTGCCTTCAGGCAAGTGTCAAGGACAAGGTCCTGACCTGTTTTTCTTTGTATTGATGTATCCTTGTGTAATAAGAGGAAGGGCTTGCCTTTTAATACTTGTAATCTCAACAGAAAAGAAAATCAAAAGGAAAAAGAAAAGAAATATTATTTTCCAGATGGTATAGAGAGATTAAAGTTATATTTACTTAATGCAGTGGGGCATTATACAGACACCCCCGAGCTAGTGCTGACCTATGGTTGACACATGTTCACCACAGTAATGGCTAGGATATCTTTCTTGTCCTGTCAGACTTTACTATAGGCTCAAACTACACATAACCCAAAGAGCACYGAAAAAACAATCAAGAGTAGTAGCAAAAAGCCAGCTGACAAGGGACATAAAAGGAGAGGACTTTGGTACAGTCCTTTTTCATTTCTTGTTAATATAACGATGACATTGACAAAGCTCATAGCCCTTCATACCTTGGTCCTAGACATCTCCATGCTGATATCATTATCTTATGGGTGGAGAACTGAGGCCCAGAAAATTGCAGTCATTTTGTCAAAATCACGCAAGTGTAGACTGGACCAGGAGACCTAGGTGAAATACAGAAATTGAAGTCTAGCATCTTAACTACCAGACTGTCTTTCCTCAAAGGGGTTTATGATGTGGTCCTATGGYACTATCTACCATTAACAATATTTCCTTCATTTTTTGCCCCTCTGCTATGACCACTTGATTTTTTTTTTCTGAAAAACTCGTGGCTGAAGAATTGTTCTCTATCTCGATTGTCCACTCAGTGGAATATATGAGACTAAATTTATCTGCCTTTTAAGTTGTTTTTAAATCGTGTTTWGCATGTGATGTTTCCTTATCTTGGACAAGGGAAAGGAAAAAGGAAGGAATCTATTTCTGCCATCTCTTTCCTCCTGTAAGAAATCCCCCTCCCCCTTCCCTTCTCTCTGCCTTCCAAAGCTTTTGTTAATTTAAAATTAGCCCTTTGAGATGATCTTGGGAAAGTTAAGCTCCACACAGTGAGCAAGTCCCTGTGGGGCCAGTAGTTGCAGTAAACATGGGGCAGAAGCTCAGTGAGTCACCTGGCTGGCTTTCTCCCACTGCGGGAGGGAGAACCATGTAGGAAGCCCATAAAGAAACATGCCACCACCACGAGGGACTCTGCACTGGATACCTCAGTGAAATCATTTCCCATCCCATCCAAACCTCCTACCAGCAATTCACTGCGAACGTCAGTCCAGGTAGTAATTAGAAGGCACTAGATGCCTGGCTCTGATCTCATTGCCATTGTTTGACCAAAGGAAGGATTCAAAACAAGGCTCAGGGCCAAAAACAAGTCCYACAATGCTTTTTTAATATTCAGGTTCTCTTGCCTCTCTTCTAATCCCTTACAGCTAATTTTTAGTGACACCCACTGGCAGAGGCTCAACTGTACCATGTTCACCAATCCCTCCTTCATATTTTTTGATCACTGATAGTTCTGCTTTGCTTGTAGGGCAGATGTTGGCTTACAGTCAGTCAAAGCAGCCCAATTTATCTATATGCACACGTGCTGTTCAAGCCAGCTGCCCAGCTATGCTGCAGAGCACCGTTCCTTCCAAAAATGTCCCTGTGGCAGCCTGTCTCAGTAAATCCATTGCAAGAGGGACACAACACACACACGCACACACAAGCCTTTTTTTTTTTTTCAGCCTTTTGCTGCAGAAAATAAAAGCTTGCACGCTTTATTCAAACAGACTGCCGTGTTTTTAGCAGAAGTTCTGGGAAATAGGAAGGAAAGAAAAAAAAGGGTAGAAAAGAACCTTTCTTGGCATCTCTATAATCTGTTTTGTTGTACCACRGAGCACACGGATGGAGGGTTTATTTCGCAGGAGGAGGAGGATGACAAACGGCAGCAGATTGTTTCATGRGATTTGCCAGATGGAGGGTTTCTAGGAGACTGTCTTACTCTCCCTGGGACGGAGGGGCAGGACTGTGCACCCATGAGCAGAGGGGATGGACATTTAAGTCGGGGTGGTGTGTGGGCAGCCTGGAAGGTGAACCTCTGCCCYGTTCTCTTGCTTTCCCCATTCGCTACCATAAGTAGATCTTACCTTACCTTTACGTTTTAATGCTTCATGCTTTAGGAATCTCAAATCTAACCTTTGCAATGCTGTAATCTTGTTCAATGCTTGCTGTGAAATACTGATTGCTTGAACTCTCTTCCCAGCAGACAGCTTCCTTGCGTTATAAATCCTCTGTCTGCAATAACTAAATTGAAACTGAATTGTAAAGCTTTGCTATTAATGGTAAATGAGACGTGTCTGGTGTCAGAGGATCTATTTTCGCTAGATACTCTTGGTGTAGCTCACAGCTTCAACTACGTCGGCTCTCGTTCTGGACGCAAAGCAGCCGCGGAGCACAAATCCCAGCACAGGGTAGTTTTTCTGCCGAGCAGGGTTTTGCTCTCCGTACAGCCCGCCCTGACCCTGTGGCGCTGGCATTCGCCACTCAGAGCAAGCAAGGAAGGGGAAAAGGATTTTGCTTCTAGAGGCTGTAATAAATGTGCGGACTGTTTTTGAGCAAGTGCCAGTTACTGCAGCATTTTAAACTTGCAGCTCATATTCGAAATAGGTTCTCAACCCCCCTA
>NW_028186612.1:4616369-4690044 GCF_003343005.1 Rhea americana
AAAAAAAAAAAAAAAAAAAAAAAAAAGAAAGAAAACCAGAACCCTTTTCTTCAGCTAAGGCTAGACATTTTTAACTGTTTTAAAATTTTATATTTTTTGTGGCCTGCATGCAATTGTTATGAAGCAAAAGATGCACAGAAGCAATGGCAGGTCTGGTATATTATCCAGAAGAGGGCAATGGCACATAAATAGGGCATTTCAAATTAATTTTTCATCTTATATTTTCATACGCATCTTTTGTGTTTAAACTTTTAAAGTGTTCATAAGCTCATTTAAAAAAATGATACAGATATTTTTCAGTTATCAAAATGAATAAATGGCAGAATTCAGAAGCAGAGCTTAGGTTAACAATCAGGATATATAAACAGCTAGGAGAGTATTTTTCTGGTTTTTTAAAAGTTTCTTTGATTTCTAAAAAAAAAATTGAATTAAAAAAATTAATATGGCAACACTAATATTTAAGAAAATCAATGAAATATGATGAAGAGATAYGAATTTTAAAATGTCTGAAATTAAAGAAAAATGCAGGAATAAAGGAAAGTGAATCATGACTGTGAAGTAACTGAACAAGTGAATRAATATAAAGGAAAGAGTGAAAAGTCTTCTCGAGCTGAGAACTAGCAGCAATGAAGACCATCTAAAGTTTCACTTGTGCTCAGTTTTGAGTGATTTTTACAACGTTCTGTTTTTACCTGAATAAATTCAGGCAGAATAAAGAAATGTAGAGCTCCACCGAGTATGGTGAGTTACACTGGGTTTGTATTGTGGGGAATGATAGAACTTGGACTGAAAGAAAGGAAAAAGAAAAGAAATTAACTCTACCCTACACTCATTCTCTTTCCCTTCCCATAACTGGTGGAAAGAAGATGAATATTATCTCAGATATAGATTGTTCAGCGTTTAACTTTGATTCCATCAGTTTTTGCTGTCACCCAGAACTGTATTGCCCAGTGTAAGGCAACAGGGAGTTCCTTTAATTTTTTATTTGAAGAAGRAAAAACCTAAGCCCACCAACAACTGGTTCCACATTTAACTTGGGATGTGGTAACTGTAATTTTTATTTCAGTATGTTGAGACCCAAGACAGACCAGCAGATACGATTTTTCTTTAAATGGCGTTGAAAGCTATATTCCAGTCTTTCTAAGAATCACAGCCCTGTATGCAGCATTTAATGCACTGATCATTATACCTCATGATTTTTGAGTTTTGGACCATGCACATCTAGGTTACTCTTGGTATCTAGACAGGAAACAAAAAGTTATGAGCCATCCAGTGTCCCAGTGGCTCCTTCCAATCTTAGCACAGTTCTTGGAGAACAGGAGGATAAGGTTGCTATTTATAGTTCATCCCTTGCACAACTGATTGTTGGCTTTTGCTGCGGCTCATSGATCTCAGCTATGAAGTCTTTTCTCAGGTCCCTCTCTCACCTTTGGTACTGAAAGTGGTCATATCTTGACTGCAGTGTAGGCAGGCCTGCTGAGAGGTCTGATCCCTTCTTGCTTGGTCCTGCCCCTCTGGTTTGTATCACTTGGAAAAATTTCCAGACTATGGGAGCACTGAACGTGTGATAGTTCAAGAACCTGTAAGCCACCCACTTAGAATATCTGAAGTATGTTCTGAAAATTTATTCAACACTTGTATTTAAAAACTTAATTTCAATTGTTTTTCTAAGGAGAATAAAAAGCTTAATCAGCTTGTAGAGGATAACACCTTATCTAGCCACCTCCAGAACATCTTTTGTTTTGAAGTTAAGTAAACACAGGTGCATACTAGAAGCTGGTTGCGGTAATGTATCATCTTCTACCAGAAACACTTATGCAAGAGCATTTCAACCATTAAGAGGGATCCTAAGTATACCATYCCCATGCATGTCTAATTTTGTGTACAACACATGCTGCGAACATTCAGTGTTTGCTAAAGTGAACAAGWAAGTGACACCTCAAAAAAAATCAAAAYATTTATAAGATCATCTCAAGTACTCTTAGGAAAAATCAGATGGGATGCAAAATCAAGCCCTCAAGCAACAAGCGATATTTATTGCATTCTTTCTGGAGAATTATTACAGATGTTCAGCTAGATGGAAGAAGTCTCTGCAGTGATTAGTGGAAAGAAATCATGTATTCCATTACTGAAGCTTGTTTGCTTTTATTTGAACCCCAGAGAGCACTTATAAATGCTTTAAATTGTTTATCTTAATTAATTTTGACTTACGTCAAGTTTTCCTTGGCTGCAACTGGRCATGCCCAGAAACTATGGGAGGAACATGAGATAAAAACTTATATGGCAGGTAAGCTGACCAGCATTTTGTATAACTCATAAATCCTGAGGCACACTTCTCCAGATTGTAATAATGACTTGAAAATATTAACTGAAAAAGGAATATTTTGTTCTGCCTTACACTTTTAAGCTTTTCCTTGCAAACAGTTTTCCAAAAAACTGTTGTAAACTCATATTGTCAGATGGGCTCCAGAGCAGAAGAGGTAGCAAGTTCAACAGCCTCATGGATATACGGATTTTTAAAACCAGAAGAGACTGTTCTAATCATGCAGCTTGAACRCTCGCCTAACACAGACTAGTATATTTAAGCCAGTAATTCCTGTGACGAGTTTAATAACATTTGATTGAGATAACCCCAGGGTATCTTAACTGGGGGTCAGAAGAAGCCTCTTCATCTCGGCCTTCCTGTCTTATCAGTATATATTTTTGCTTTATCAATAGAATGAAGGAAGGAATTTTTAGGGATATCTCAATAAGAGCAGCCCCTGGATGCACCTAACACTTAGAGAAATCAATCCCAGACCTGAGCAACATGAAGAGCCCTAACGCACGTTTATCAACGGGTGTCTCCACAGTCTAATGGAAGAGGAGGCAGAGAATGAGAAAGAGCTCTCTAGCCTTTCACGCTTGCTCAGGATGCTCATTTCTCATCCCTCGGACTGTTCCCTGGAAACCTAACACGTGGGGAGACCGTCGGCCTGGCTCGCGAGGCTGGAACAGTTCGTTCYGAGCTGCTCTGCATACTGCTCCCTCTGCTTCATGTTATCAGCACATTGGCTTCGGTTTCRATGTGCTTGAAATTAATCTCTTGTCAGGCAAACAGGCTGGCTGTAGAGGTCTGCAGCGTTTTCTTCAGAGACTGGGTTTAGTTTGGAGGCCAAGTACAGAGCTGCCAAGCAGCTGCCAAAGCTGATGGATAGGAGGCTTTTGCAGGCATGCCCAGAAATGTTCCCTTGTCCGTCAGCTCTTTAAACGAGTGGATGCGAGACGAACTCCAGGTTGCATCGGGTGTGGTCATTGGCTGAAAGGGGGCAGTTTGCAAACGTATGTGCTTTTCCTAAAGTAATTTCATTATTATTTCCTGTTCTTCTGCATTACTGATTGATGGAAATCTCAAGAATCTAATAACTTCACTTTCTTTTTGTTTAAGAAATTTCAAAACTGGAAATTAATTTGAATGAAATTCAGACCTAGAGTGCATAAATTACTTCATTCAGTAACAGCGATTGCTGAAAGTGCTGGTAATACCACCATCAAAGAAAACAGCTATCGCAAAACAGTAATTGCTCATGTAGTGGTTTCCTTTATATTTGAAGATAAACGAGCCAGCACATACAGATATACCATGTGAGCTCCTCATATGGATACCAGCACTTTCCAGTCACAGCTGGAGGCACAAGTTTCATGTCAGACTTGTTTCTGGAACAACTGCCCCTTCTGGTAAGGTGACTGAGCTAGATAAGAAGTGGAAGGGGGATTTGTAAACCTGGAGTTTCCCAGATATCCAAACTGCAAGAGAATGTGTTTCTCTCTCCATTGTGCACTGAAAATTAATTGTTAAATAAATATTCATTTACAGAACGAAGAAAAATAATGACGGGCAAGGATTGCTTTCTTTTAAAAAGTGCCTGATATCTAAATTTTATAAAAGATGTTGTCAGCTCAGGAATTAGGCTTCCATATCTATCTAGAAGCCAGCTAGCTGGCTGCGCTGTTGAAGCAGACGATGTTGCACATGTGGAAAATTAGCTTTTGTTTAAGTGCCTAAAAGTGGTGATCAGGGTACGTTTGGGCTCTAAATCACTGGCAAAACATTCCTTAATGCCACTGAAGCAGCATCTTTAGGCAGATTAATGAAATGTTACCCGTGTTGCCGGCAGATTAAGGGATGACTTGCCTACAGAGTATTTGTTAGTGATAGCTGGTACCATTTACTACGATTGCAGCTCTCTTGAAAATTCCCTAAATAGGACAGTCAGGTCCTATGTAAGGTGACTCATGCCCTGCTATCCGAAACGGTGTTTATAAACATTTTCATGTGGTTCTGGTGTTGCTGAAAGAGGAATGCAATGGCTCTACACTCCRTAGTATTTAATATCATTCTTCATTCTGATCCTTTAAAGGAATTTTTTTTTTTGTTTATTCTATGAAGAAAGATTTAAAAAATCAAAGAAAAAACAATGAATATGAAAAATGAGATTCTCTGAACATTTACCACATTAGAGATAAAAGTTGCTGCTTCTAACATTTTATGATTCTTGCACTGCTGAGTKTCCTGCTTTGTCTTGTTCTGAAGATGTTTGGCTCAGGTTAAGCTGGCACGGAAACATCACCCAAATAGGGAAGAAGCAAGTCTTACCATGGCAAATGCTTCTTGGAGTGATTTGATTTTCTGTCCTCACTTTGTAGAATAATGTGCATCACTCCGTAGTCTGCATAATACAGAGGAAGAGAATTTGTACTCCCTGTGGTCTGGGTTGGATTTTTTTTTTTTTTTATCTTCTATCAATATTAGAACACACTGCCAATGTCTCAAAAATCCCTTGGAGTTGTCGTATGGAACACCAGCACTTTCTTGATGGAAATAGTTTCCCACACCTACAGATAAGGACCTCGTATTTTCTGGATCAATATAGAAGATAATTGTAGCAGAGATGCTGTGGGGATTCATAGCACCAGAGTTTAAGAATCAAAGTTTGATGTGTAATTTAGTCTTCTTGTACTTCCCTCGTAGTCAGTGGAGAAGGAAGAGTGCTCAGCCAGCCTCTGAAGGACCCTCTCTCTCCACCAATAGTCTTCCAACCAAAGTGCCCTCTTCTGCAAATGACCAGATCCTGGGGACTGTGGTGTAGACATTTCCAGCCCAGCACAGCCAGACCCTGAGAACTGGAATTGGTCTTCGTATAGCTGAGCATATCTCAGGGAGGACAAATCATCTCTTTGTACTGGCRCTGGATTTGACCCAGTGTTGGTGAACGAAGCATTCGATAGATCGGGGAACTGTAGCTCAGAAATCCTTTTGAGCACTTTTCCTCCCCCATTGCAGGAATAGGCAATACAGCCCTACGGAGGATTTCTCACTTGAGTCAAGGATGTTACTTCTGATAGGGAGAGAATAGCAAAATGTCAAGGCTCTTCGTGTCTGGAGTAAATCCTTGTGGTTGACACATGAGGAACAGTTATTCAGGTTTGGTGCTGTGGCTAGCTTAAGTCCACTGTGAAACCAAGATATTGAGTCATACAGAATGAAAGAAGTTTTAGGAAACAAAAACTTTCCTTCCTTTGGACTATGCTTAATGCAGCTGGTTCTACACCCATACGGATGTCCTAAGAGCCTCAGTACTTTGTCACCTTTTCACTTCCTCTGTCAAAAATATTTTGTCTCCACAATAAGTCATCTGTCTTTAATTATCCAGCAAAAGTGGTTACCTCTGAGATTTATCCCCCTTCACGTCATCTTCAGTGACCATTGCAGTCCCATCTGGCCAGGAGACTTGTCTAACTTTCAGTGAAGCCAACAGGATCTATTTCATGGCCTTCAGTGTRAGCTTTGACTAGCCTCTGAAGAGCAAAAGACAAGCATGAATAAAAATACTAAGCTCCTGCCACATCAGCGATGCAGAGGAGTGAAGCATCAAGAAGGCATTTATTTCACTTCAGCCGCCTGTGAAGGCCGAATCATTAAATATGACAGGCCATTAACAGCTTGAAATGATTTGTAGGACCTTGTCAGGAGATTCCCACATCTGAAATATAAATTCTGTGGAAACAGTGCCTATTGAGTGGTAAGTTAATGCTTAGAAATACACYATCTGTGCAGTTTCCTCAAACTGGTAAGTATTGAAACAGAAAATACAGCTTATTCTACCAGGGCATCTTTCCTCTGATGTCCATCCCACTTTTGGAATGATTTTTAATAAATATGCACAGAAAAGAACTGGAAYAACATCAGAAGGTGATTCATAGGCGAAAACACATATAATGCCACCTGTACACAAGCTTGTTTGTCGAGCAAAGCTGCTGCCTTTGGCTAGCCAGATGCACACTGGAGCCTGGAGATAGCTTGGTCGGTGTAGATGCACAGGAAAGAAAGCATGGAAGAAATAAAAAAATGGTATTCTGCCTCACCAGTTTTTATGGTCGTCTTATGTGTTTTTCTGTTTTTCTCATTAAATGAGTACGGAATGAATGAAGAATGCCTTTTACTAGTGAAAGGACATAGCTTTTCATGGAAGACCAGTATGTGCAGGGTAGTTAAACGTTTTGCAGTATTAATCACTTCTGTTTTTGGATCTATCATGTATCAACGTGACAGGTTCCTTAGTTTGATCTAATGTGGGGGTTGTGTGGACTGCTGGAGTAACTTATCCCTTTTGACATATAACAAGCTAATGGAAAGAAATGTCACAGTCTTTGTGACTTGTTTAGCTCCTAGAGATCTTCACAAAATCACAAACCATGGAGATAGGAAAGGACTATTAAACAGTCCAGCTCTTCGCCAGTAGTGGATTTCTCTCCAGGGCACATTTGTTAGAGTTTTGAAAAAAACTCATGTTCAGTGTTTCAAGAAATGATGTTCTCACTACTTCCCCTGGGGCAACTATAACATAATCGGTCTTGTTGTTGTGAAGGTTTCCCCATCTCCCTGATAATTTATCCTGGATTATCTCTTCCTAAGGGGACACTTTGTTATATTTTCACTAGTTCTATTTGTTTAGGTTTATTTTTCACTGTAGGTCTATATTTCATTGGCAATATTAATGGAAAATACCCAAGATGGATGTCTGAATTACTGCTTTTCAGTTTCTAAAGTTGAATAGCAGAAAGCTGTCAGCAAATTGTAATTAAACTCTAAAATTATGGCAATAGCAGCAGAGGAGGTCTAAAACCTCCTGAATTCTAACAACATAATTTGTATCTCATGTATAACACAGTTAGTAATAGGCTTCATATTCCTCACAGATTTCTCTTAAATATAAATGCCAGGAACAGCATCATGGCAGAGAATCTTAGATGAATGTACTTTGCTGTGTGATGATTTGCATGAAATATCAAAGGACTAATGATGTAATCAGATCTGAATTTAAAACAAAAAAGTAGTAGTTCTACGAGCAATGGAACAAAGGAAGACTGGTTTCCATTAGGTGTATTTGTGTATGTTTTTCATCTTTCATGTATTCTCTCTGATAAGTAGATTTTATGATATCTAGTAAAGTTAAATAAAATTATCTAAGAAGGCTTTTCTACTCAGCTGACTATCTGAATAAGCATTTCAGAAATTTAGCATCTCTGAGTTCTCTACTCTTTTGATAGATTTGATTGAATATAGCCAATGACTATTTAGGACCAACAAAAGCACATGTTTAGAAATATACACACACACTCTCTTCTGGTACTGAAACCACCCAAAGAACAAACAGGAGCTAAGTGGGCTTTAGGGCTCTGCCTTGTACACTGTGCACAGAACTGCATGCAATCAAAGTGGGCAGGAGACCTGCACGGATGAGCAAGGAGCTCCTGGTAAAGCTCAAACAGAAGAAGAAGAAAGAATATAGAATGCAGAAAAAGGGACAGGCCACTTGGGAGGAATATAAGAACGTTGTCAGAGTATGCAACAAGAATCATCTGGAATTAAACCTGTGAAGGGAAGTCAAGGACCACAAGAAGGGCTTCTTCAAATGCATCAGTAGTGAGAGAAGACTAGGGAAAATGTGGGCCTGTTGCTGAAGGGGGTGAGTGCCCTGGTGATGAAGGATGCAGAGAAGACAGAGTTACGGAACGCCGCCTTTGCATGAGGCTTTGCTGCTAAGGCCAGCCCTAAGGAATCTCGGACCGTGGAGACCAGGGAGAAAATGGGCCCTGATGGGATACACCCATGAGTGTTGAGGGAGCGGGCAGATATTGTCGCTAAGCCACTCTCCATCATCTTTAAAAGGACACAGAGAACAGGAGAGGTGCCTGAGGACTGGAAGAAAGCCAGTGTCACTCCAGTCTTCAAAAAGGGCAAGAAGGAGGAGCCAGGCAACTGCAGGCCGGTCAGCCTCACCTCCATCACTAGTAAGGTGGTGGAACTGCTCATTCTGGATGTCATCTCCAGACATATAGAGGAAAAGAAAGTGATCAGGAGTGGCCAGCATGGATTCAGCAAGCGGAAATCCTGCTTAACCAACCTGATAGCCTTCTCTGATGGAATGACTGGCTGGGTAGATGAGGGGAGAGCAGTGGACATTGTCTACCTTAACTTCAGCAAGGCTTTTGACACTGTCTCCCATAACATCCTTATAGGTAAGCTCAGGAAGTGTGGGCTAGATGAGTGGACAGTGAGGCAGATTGAGAACTGGCTGAAAGGCAGAGCTCAGAGGGTCGTCATCAGCAGCACAGGATCCAGTTGGAGGCCTGTGGCTAGTGGTGTCCCCCAGGGCTCAGTGTTGGGTCCCATCCGGTTCAACTTTTTCATCAATGACCTGGATGAGGGGACAGAGTGCCTCCTCAGCAAGTTTGCTGATGATACCAAGCTGGGAGGAGTGGCTGACACACCTGAGGGTTGTGCTGTCATTTGGAGAGACCTGGACAGGCTGGAGAGCTGGGCAGAGAGGAACCTCATGAGGTTCAACAAGGGCAAGTGCAGAGTCCTGCACCTAGGGAGAAATAACCCTAGCCACCAGTACGAGCTAGGGGCTGACCTTCTGGAGAGCAGCTCTTCAGAGAAGGACTTGGGAGAGCTGATGGATGACAAGTTGACCATGAGCCAGCAATGTGCCCTTGTGGCCAAGAAGGCAAATGGTCTCCTGGGGTGCATTAGGAAGACTGTTGCCAGCAGGTTGAGGGAGGTGATCCTGCCCCTCTACTCAGCCCTGGGGAGGCCTCACCTCAAGTACTGTGTCCAGTTCTGGGCTCCCCAGGACAAGGGAGACATGGAGCTACTGAAGAGAGTCCAGCATAGGGCTACAAAGATGATCAGAGGGGAGGAACAGCTGCGAGAGCTGGGGCCTGTTTAGCCTGGGGAAGAGAAGACTGAGGGGGGGATCTTATCAATGTCTATAAGCACCTGAAGGGAGGTGTCAAGAGGATGAGGCCAGACCCTTAAGTGCCCAGCATCAGGGCAGGAGACAATGGGCAGAAGTTGAAGCACAGGAAGTTCCACCTGAATAGGAGGGAAAACTTCTTTACTGTGAGAGTGACAGAGCACTGGAACAGGTTGCCCAGAGAGGTTGTGGAGTCTCCTTCTCTGGAGATGTTCAAAACCTGCCTGGAGGCAATCCTGTGCAATGTGCTCTATGTGACCCTTCTTGGAGTTGGACTAGAAGATCTCCAGAGGTCTCTTCCAACCTCAGTCATTCTGTGATTCTGTGTTTCTGTGAACTGGAAAACTGAACTGAATTGAAAAGTGATTGCAGAGAATAATCCTATACAGCTTTTAACTGTCATAGTGATAGTGAAAGGCATGAGAAAAACAACTTGATAAGTGACTCACTGTGAAGATAAACGTTTAAGCTGATATGTCTTCTAACATCCTCGATCCACTCCACATGCTTCTGATGCCTTGTCTGTTCAGGGAAAGCCACGTGCATAAGGACTATGGCTGCTTATGTTGGCTTACTGAAGTGTCTTCCTTCGCAGGAACCCTTCATCTTTGCTCTGTTGAGCAGGCTACACCTATATCACTAAGAGAAAGAGGGCTGGGACAGTAACCTGCCCACAATTGTCCATACTGTGTAATTTGCTAACATGATCCCTAAAGTGGTTTTGGCTTGCATGAAAAAACACCTTCCCAGACATCCAGTGAGGATGAAGCTACCAGAGAGCAGAATGGGAAAGAAAGTTTTAGCTGGGGGACTGCAAGACTGGTCGTGTCTTGTCTAGATGACAGTCTCTGATCTGTGTTATTTACTAGCGTAGATGCAGCCAGTAAAGTCTTGCAAGATATTGTGAACCACAAAAATTCAAGGCCTTTTTTTTCAGCTTACTGTTGATATGTTACCACACCCCCATAGCTACAGCAGTAATGAGGTCTAAGACCTAAATTCAATGTCCTGCTCTGCCACATTATTTCCATCAGAACCCATCTATTCGTCTTCATCTCATGTCAGTGGAAATGTTTTGGATTTCTTTTTCCCTAGCAGTCTCAGCTCTATCAAGATTAAATCTTAGAGTGTCCATATCAGAGTAGATGCTCCCTGAATTCACTTTTTCATCCACAGAAGTGCCAGTAGTCTTCCCCAGATTAGTCTCCCTCATACTTGTAATTACATTTAAAGGATATTGTTTGTTTTTTTCTTCCTTGACTTTTCAGTCTTAAGTTTTTGATCAGCAGAAATTGGCAGCTGTGACCTGAATGTGTTCCTCTGGAGGAGTACAAAAGTTTCCTATCTTTATTTGTGACATTATTTTTGGATTTAGGAAATACTCTACTCCCTTTGCTGCTGTTCTAATTCATCCAATGATTTCAAAGGAAATAATAGTGGATGATTTTAATGGAATGATGACAACTTCTGCCTAGAGTGTTTGAGAAATTTTGCACAACTTTCCCCTTGTTTTTGATGAGAATTGTGAAGGCTTCTGTGTGGGAACAGATTGGCAGGCTGCTTTTGTTGTTAAGCTGAGATAGCAGTATGTGGGTGGAATAAGGTTTATTTGATTCTGCTCTTGGGGGGAGGGGAATTAATCTTAATTCCAATATGCTGCTGCTCTGATCATTGGAAGACACTTCTTTCAAGTGAACAGCTAAAAGTCATGGAGAGTGACAAACTGCTTGATGGTCTTGGTTAGCATCCAGAGGATGCCTAAAAATTACTTTCTATGTCTGAATACCACAGAAAAAAAGGCCTGAAAGCTATACCTGCAGAAGTAAGTTTTATGCTTCATAAAATCAGTAAGGTTGGAAGGGACCTTGGGAGATCATCTAGTCCAACCTCCCTCCTCAGAAGGGTCACCTAGAGCATGGTAGACAGGGTTGCATCCAGGCGGGCCTTGAAGATCTCCACAGAAGGAGACACCACAGCCTCTCTGGGCAACCTGTGCCAGAGCTCCGTCACTCTCATGGTGAAGAAATTCCCCCTCACGATCAGGCAGAACTTCCTGTGCTTCAATTTCTGCCCATTGCCTCTTGTCCTGTCACACGGGACAACTGAAAAGAGCTTGTCCCCGTCCCCTTGACACCCTCCCTTCAGGTACTTGTACACATTGATAAGATCCCCCCTTCAGTCTTCTCTTCCCCTTCTCCTTCTCCTTCTAATGAAGGCTTCCATCATCAAGTTACGTAAACCACATCTAAACATGGACATTTTAACCAGGAGAGAAGTAATGGGTCATCACCATCCCCTTTACCCTGCAYGATGTGACAGGCTGTGGAGATCTCAAATTCAGCAGCTGATTGGAACCTGCTCTGTTTAAGCAGTGGGTTACATCTGTGCTCCCACATCCTGTTCTTCTGTTCCTATCAGACACTCTAAAGTCAGTGGAATTATTCATCTCAATAAAGAATACAAGGTTAGACCTGATACGAGCCACCTGATTTGCACAGTTTAGGGGCAGAAAAGATTATGAGTGATAATTCAGTGCATTTGTCTAAAAAGCAAGAGAGAGGAAGATGCCTTTATCCTGGCAATGAAGAGGGACTTGGCTGGACACAGTGAACCCCTATTATAAAGATGAGTGGGGAGAACTGAATGGAAAAAGGAAGAATATGTATCCTGTTAAGCATGTTAACCAAGGAGAGAGAGAGGGAGAACTTTTCCAAAATATTTTTTTTTCCATGTAAAGTCTATTCTAAACTATGTGAGGACGCTGTCATATGAGGACACGATATCTAAGATACCCTGTACAGGAGCAATCCGGATTAGCCTGAGACAACAAGTTGAAATACTTGATATCCGTAGATCCTCTAGAAATTAGTGGTGAACTAGATTTGATGATATAAGTCATGCAGCTTTACTTCCAAGAAATGGATGCTGGTAAAAATCACATTTTCTCTTTGCACAGAGGCTAGCTACGATACTGTGAACACCATCCACTATCAAGTAAAGGAGCATATGTAATGAAAATGTATCTCTCTGGTTTTTAATATTTGTACTCCAGGGGTTGAAATTTGGGACAGGGTATGCAGGATTTTGCCATAGGTCGACTTTTGAAATCAGGCCTAAATTCTCAGCAAATGAAGGAGCTGGTTTACGTTTTGAAAAATGTTGTAGATATCTAAGTCTAATTTAGGATGGTGCATACCCCAGAGTGTTCCTGCACGGCCCAATTTACTGCATTCAGCAATACCAAAGCCTTTTTTCAATGAGTTCGTGAATYTGAAGTAATAGAATCAGAACTGGAAGCAAGTTATGATTTAATCCATAAAAGAATCATAGTCCTGAACTCTGTACTAGGCCTTTTGTTCTAGTCTTCTGGCCAATGCCTGAGACAGGCTGGTGGCTTCTAAGTGCAATTCAGCACAACTGTTCCTCTGACAGTCTTTGTTTGGTATGCCTGAGGGATTTCAAACTGCAGTTGACTTTATTGGCATTCAAGGCTAGAAGAGACTCTTAGATTATTTATTCCTATCTCCTGTACTTCATAAACTTTGGAGYTTTTCTGTCATTATGCGAATTTTTATACTACTTTGTTGTTTATTACTAGGCTGCACACTGTATTAATGCAGTATATGAGAAAAGTCAAAAGGAGGAATTTTGTCAGCATTTAACAGTGTGGTGAGACTCTGTTTTTTGCAGCTATGGAGTACTGAGTACAGTAGAAAAAAAAAWTAACTTGGAAATAATGTCTCGTAGCCATCTGTACTCCTTTCCCCACCTCCCTGTAATGCTCCACTACTGAATCACTTAGCCAAATACATCTAAGTGATGAATCAGCTAGGCTTCAAACCACTTGATCTTCTTACCTGATATTTTTGTTACATAAAAATAAATGAAAAAATGCAGAAGTGTTGTAGGCCAGGCCAACTAATGGAAATAGAAAAACATGACAACCTATTAGGAAAGACCAGAGACTATTTTGGCACTAGAGCATAACGTTTCCTTTGCAGTAGTCATGAGCAAGAATTTGGGAGCAAGAACTATATCATCTACTTTCAGCTGTAGAAGTAGCAAGAATCCCTGAAAAGAAATATATGCCTAGAAGATGTCCATCCACCATTTCTTCAGACACCAATGGCATCTTGGCCTTCTAGCTGCAGCAGAAATGCTAGAATAGGGAATAATTCGTATCATCCTAATGCCTGCCTGGWTACACCAAGAATGATCCTGCTGGAAGTTGACAGGAGTTCAAGCTACAGATCATGCCTCCTTATGTCCTGTAACACGCAAGTGGTGGATTCAGGTGACTGATAGTGCCCATGTTTGTACTAGCAAACTGAACAAGAACAGAGCCTGGGGTCCRTCTCCAGCAGAGAGCCACTCACCTTGTCAAGTTGCTAGCACAATCTCCTTCACAGTGTTGTTGGCTCTCCCCCAGTTTCTGCTGGAAGAAGTAGGGTCCTTTCCTAGGCATCCTCAACAAATCTACAGAGATACCAGCATGAAGTTTCATCCCTCTTAGCTGAAATACTAAAGCTGGGCACCTTATTATTCTTGGTCTTGTCCATGTCAGCTTTGAGCCTGGGACACTGTAGTACTCTGGTTTCTCTCCAYTGTTGAGGGAAGACATGCAACTAACTTTCTAAAGATATCTGGTTATTGCTTTCCCCTCTGAGTGTGTAGAGAAGCTCAGTCACCATGGTTATGGATCATGTATTGTTCTCTTGAACAGCGCATGCTGTTTCAAGTATAGGCATCAAAGCACTTGCATTTAGTGTGGCCCTATAGTCCCCAAAAATACTTTTCAACATGGAGGAGAATCCAGAACAGTGTGGAGCAGAAAGTCAAAACCACACCTTCTGTTATCACCTGGGGTCATGTTCTGCTAAACACTAACCATCACTGGTGTACAGTAGAACCCACACAGTGAAAGTTTCCCAGTATCACTGAGTGAAAATAATAAAGGATAGCAGTAGACTATGTACTATTCTTTTTGTCTCTGGTTGACAATTAGTGTATTAAAGCCAGTCTGAAAGATTATTAACATATGCCATCACTCCATTTGTCRCTTGGTACTCATAACAGAAAAACAAGGTCAACATCTGCATCATTTACCTTCATTTCCTTTTTTAAAAAAAWTACTTTAAGTGGTTTTCTTTTTAAGAGCTGTTTATGATTATAATACCTTATATTGAATAAATGTACCTAGAAAGCCTAGATAAGAGCTTGTCTTGCACTTTTGTTGCTTAGCATATAGAATCAGTAAGGTTGGAAGGGACCTCTGGAGATCATCTAGTCCAACCTCCCCGCCCAGCAGGGTCACCTAGAGCATGGTAGACAGGGTTGCATCCAGGCGGGCCTTGAAGATCTCCASAGAAGGAGACTCCACAACCTCTCTGGGCAACCTGTGCCAGTGCTCTGTCACTCTCACAGGGAAGAGATTAYCCCTCATGGTCAGGCAGAACTTCTCGTGGTTCAATTTCTGCCCATTGCCTCTTGTCCTGTCGCACGGGACAACTGAAAGAGTTTGTCCCTATTCCCCTGACACCCTCCCTTCAGGTACTTATTCACATTGGTAAGATCCCCCCTCAGTCTTCTCCTCCCCAGGCTGAAGAGGCCCAGCTCTCGCAGCCGTTCCTCACAGGGCAGGTGCTCCAGCCCTCGGATCATCCTTGTAGCCCTACACTGGACTCTCTCCTGTAGCTCCAGGTCTCTCTTGCAGTGGGGAGCCCAGAACTGGACACAGGACTCGAGATGARGCCTCCCCAGGGCTGAGTAGACAAAAAAGTAAGCAGACGTTTTGATTGTTTTTAGAGAAAAGCAGAWGTTTGTAGCAGCAAACATTGAGGCCCTGGCTGTTGGATCACCGAGGAACTGCTCAAAATGCTCTGTGGCACCCACATACCTTACATCTCAGACTTTTTTCTTACATAAACCAAGACACAAGACAAAGACTGGAGCACTCTAGCATCCCATCCATTTGAGAGTCAGGAATGTASTCCCCCACTCCAGCCCCTTCTTTTTTTCTTGGCTACAAAAATTCCTAGTGGTTTCTCAAGCCATTTTTTATGTTCTTTCAGAGCACAGGGCTCAATCAGACTGTGACTACTGGAAGTCTTCCAAATACCAGTTAAACCCCAGTCTGAAGTGTACTATTTCTTTTCCCCTCATTGAAACCTTCAAAACCCAGTGCAAGAAATCTGCTTTCACTCTGTATCCTCAATGAGGACATGTATCATTGATCCGTTTCTGTTTCCCATTTTCTAGGACTTTTTTTGTCTCTTTTCTGTGATTCTATTTTCATTCATTGTCATCAGAAATGTTGCTTTTGCGACTATTTTGCTTTAACTTAACTTTTTTATGTGTACTCAATAAGAAGTGCAAGAAAAATGAAAGAATGAAAGATTTTGATTATCTGCCTTTCAACTTGTGTCAGATGTTATATTAATAGTTAAAAAAAAATTGTTGTGTCTCCTGTAAATCAAAGGGTTGGTTCCCAAACCGTGGTTCTTATGACTATAAACAAGAGGGGATCCTACTACGTTATGAGAGTTAAGGCAGAGGGTGGGCTTGCCACATGGCATGGAAGGATTTAGTATATTATTAGTGCGGTGTTGTGTTGYCCTAAAGCAAGCTTGTATTTAGCGTCTTTGAATATAGGCTTTGCTGTAGACCACGGTCTGCTGTGGTCAGTGACAGAAACACTAACCATGAATCTGCAGTTTGTAGCATATGGGTGAATCGCACTAAGTAGGACCATCTTGAAAGAATACTGCTAGGCATGAATCAAGGGCCTGGGACCAACATGGTCATACTGCAACATGGGTGAAGCTGACAATCGCTTGGAGAAGAACCAGGGTTTGGAATATGTCATTGTATAAACCCATTAACACGCTTTTTCATCAACTAGAGCATTGACTACAGCTTCACAAATGCACTTCAAGAAGGGTAGCCTTATAACTCCAGCTGCCTTCTCCAAAACCCTTAACAACAATGGCTTTTGTCTKTTTGTTATTCTTTTTTGGTACACCACCATAGATAGCTTCATTGTTTTYTTCTCTTGGATCATTTCCATTTATTGTACTGGAAAAAATCTATATTGGCCAATAATATTACCTAGGGGTCCCAACTTACTATTCATATATTATATACGTTCCCGGTTTCAGCAGAGTTATTGCTTATTTACCTCTGGGTAAACAGGTTCAAAATAYGACCCATAATAGTTAGCTTCACATTTTCAGGTGGTAAAGGAAAAATGCAGCTGGGAACTGTAAGTTCACCAAGTTTATATCTAGCCGATTATTTTGTTCTAATTTTAGCCTGTGGTAAGAAAAAAAAATAGACTGGATATTTTGAGTTCACTGTGTTTTTGTTCTTATGAATAACTGGTATATTACTTTGCCAAATGGCACTGTAAATCCATGATGGAAAACGTTATGCAGAACCTCTCATTTCTCTTCAGAATAGATACACTTCTTATAGAACAGAACACTTGATTTAAAACTGATGTAACTCAGCACTAACGCACTTACTTACACTTATTACATTTATCAAATAATAAAATATTCCAAGTGTGCAGAAATGGTAACATAATAATCCTAAAATACCGACAGAAGATCCACAGAGAGAGWTTTTTTTCTTGATATTTATATATGACATATTGTGGCTGAAACAACTGTTTCGAACTACATTATTCTACATGTGAAATATTTAGATGGAGACAGACTGGAAAGGATTCAGAGRAACAGCAAAGGCTATGAAAAGGGCTAAAATTTATAATAAAAATGAAGTTTTATAAATAAGCTAATTCAATAATGGGTGAAGGGCATACAAGCAATCTTAAAGTAATGATAAGAGTAAGTACTACAGGGGAAAAGAGATTCTGCATGATTAACACAATAGAGTATAACCAGGAAGATGGAACAAGATGAAAGAAAAAGATAATTTAAATGGAATATGATTAACCATTTACAATAGTGAGACCTGTCTGTCCTAAAACATATTTCCATATGTAGTAAAGAACTTTTCACTTTTAAGAGCTCTAAATCCAGGTTGGACAAGACTATAAAATACTGCAGGAAGCAAGCATAGAATATCTAAACATTACAATTAAAATAGACCCATAACATTCTGGAGTGAATGCACTTAGTTTTTCAATATTTAGGTCCAGGTATTATTTCTGAGAAGTTTCTTGGAACAAGAAATAAACTGACTCTTTCAATATGACTTTTTCATTTTCATAYATAATTGGAATCATCTGTAATGTTTAGCTGTTGAAGAAAATGTAATACATATTTATTATAATTTACTTGGAAGTTTTCCAAATCTTTTTCTTTCAAAAACAAACAAAAAAATGCTATGAAAGAGTACATGGCAAATATTTGGTATTTTTCTTATACTTGTTTATTCCAGCCATTATTTTCAGCTGTATCTTATCAGGAAATAGAGTAGGATTCAGACAACATAATGCAAAGTGAATTGTCCAGGTTTATGGACTGGATTTCACCTCAGTGATTAAGACGCTTATATTTAGATGCTTACATCTAGATATCTGCATATGAACTGTGTGTCCCATTTCACATTAAAATCTGTGGCTATCTGGTCATTGTAGTCAGTGGAGTCTAGAGAATGATTCAGCTGACCAAATATATATATTTGCTGTAGAGTAAGCTGAAATACTACTTAGGCTCCATTGGCTTTACTAATTGATTCAGTTTCCTAAATATAAGATCTAKTGCTATTTGAGATTCCCCAGAATGTTGGAGATATCTACATGGAAATGGTGGCCATGACAGAAGACGCCAAGTCTCCAAGTCTCCATGACTCCAAGTTTATGGATTGGCAACTGATGATCAGGTGGGAGGGAGAATCTCAACTGCCCTTGACGCAGAAATATGCCAGCTTGATGCCTATATTAAGGCAACTGAATTGTAACCCTGATCTCCATTCAGTGTACGAGGATCTTAGGTACCTCGATTACACATAGACATGTAACACGAGAACAGAACCGCACCTGGAATAGCCCCTTATTACTCAGTTGGTCAGAGTGTGGTGCTAATAATGCCAAGGTCATGGGTTTGATCACTCGTTTGAGGGTTGGACTAGATGATCTCCAGAGGTCGCTTCCAACTTTACTGATTTTTTGAGTATCTATGCGTATTATTAAAAAAAAATATTCCAAACAACTCCACAAATTTTGCAGAGATAACACATTTTTCAACATATGCATGTATGTTTGGCAAACAGAGGTTTCACAGTGTTCATGTGAACATCTCATGTTTTCTTAACTGGTCATTGGAAAAGCTATTACAGCGCCAGCAATAACAGGACAATATATTCCTACAGAATACAGAGTATCCATTAAGACATATTTCAATCACAATCCTGCACTATCTTTCCTCAAAATTCTAGGTGAACACGTCACATGAACTGAGACTGTATGAGGTCATATTCCTTAGGTTTCTGGCAGTTACTGGCCCTTTGAAACATGTAGCCAAATAAAAAAGCTGTTTATAAAAGTTGTTGATGTTACTGTCACAGAGATCTGAGACACCCATAATGGAGCAAGGCATCTCTGTGATAATGGCAAGAGAGACACTCCTTCTTCATAGTTAATGGTCTAAGATGGGGGAAAAAAATGGATATGTGGATATGAACAGCTTCACAAAGAAATAGGGGAAAAAAAACCCAACAAATCCTAAGAATAGGACTTATCTATCCTTACTTATGCACTAGAAAATGAAACATCCAAGTCCGAACTTACATCTGATGGTAAAAAATGAAGCATCTCAAGTGAGAGGATCCATTTCCTTATAGGCAAGGAGTTTGAGTCAGATGGATTGATATCAGCATATCTCCACTGATTACAATGTGACCCTAGGGGAACTAGCTTGTAAATACTTGCCTTGTTTGTAGAAATCTACATTTAAGTAAGTTTAGTCTTGCCCTATGAAATATGGATGGCTATCTCACAACTCAGCAGAAGCTATTTGTAGTCATGTGTTTTGTAGGCATCACAATGAAAGTTAGTTTCCAAGAGGTGTGTAAGGAGCAAAAAAATGTTTTGAATGTAGTTATGTAATATTCTTTGTRTATGTAAAGAATAATTTGGGAAAAAAACTAGGAGCAGATTACTCAAAAATGAAGTGACTATGTAGAGAAGTCTAGCCTCACTACCTGCTTAAATCTTTGTATCAGCTTGTTAGTACTGAACTAAAAGAACAAAAGTATCTTCAATTAAGGGCTCTGAAACTGAAAATAAGTAGTTTTAATTTCATGTGATAGAAAAGGAATGAGSTAATGGATCCAACACAAAAGATGACATATACATAGCATCCAGATAAAGAAGGGTGGAGGAAATTTTGAGAAGTGTAGTGAGGTAAGGTTGCATGTGTCAAGTTCTGAGACAAAAAGAGGATGATGAGAACCCAAATGAGACCTGCAGTTCTGTGATGGACAGAAAATGTCATTTCCAGTGACAGATCTACTAGGATGGCTAATGCCGTGTTGGTTTCTCCCAATAACCTGGAAAATTATGTATTACTCAGAGAACCCTGCAGCTTTTATCTAGTTCCTCCAAGAGAGCTGAAAAGAAGAAACCACACTGAGCAGGCTGAGATTTCACAGTGGTCACCTGCACAGTGGCCACCTGCWCAGGGATGGCAGCTGCCACTGTTAATGAGGCCAAACAGAGTTAAGATGTAGAGGGGGAAACATTAGGTAAGTGGTGATATGAGTCATCRTTATACACCTTAAATTATGTTTCCRATCTGGRAAGAGATTGTGACAGTCCTGTATGTATGTGGCAGTCCTGTGGAGGCCAGGTAGGATGAYATAGTTCRTCTAAAATGCCTCCATTCAGTGAACTGAACTGCATTTTAGATAACCCTRTATTAAATATCTAAAGTGGGATTTTGGGTACTGTGATTTTTTCTACCTGACCTTCAGCTACCACTCCAAAAGGGTGCATAAATTCTTTTTTGTATCTTCCAGCCCCATGTAGACCTCTTGAATAGCCTACAGTGTTTCATCTGTACCCTGTATCCTGAAGCTGTATGCATAGGCACCAAATATTCTAACATGTATACAATACAACACGAAGCATGATGCAGACAAGAAGGGTATCAGACAGGAATCAAAGATAGTTTTAGAAGCCTTTATTTTCCTCCTTTTTGAATCTGTAAACTGGATATACAAATGCTCTTTGGTAAAACTTCCCCGTCTGCTATTGATGGGAAACATATGTGCAGAAAAATACAGTGGAGAAACAATTCGAGAACATGYTATCCTAGAAGAAACATTATTTATGTTCTTCCTGCCAAAGATATTGAGACCTTAGGTAATTGGCTGTGTATGTGCTCTCTGGGCAATTCAGACCAAACTGTACCCACCACTGTGTTGGCAAAAGCTCTTGTGGCCATAAAAGAGATTTATCATTTAGGACCCAGCGTTATATGTAATTTCCCCCTTCTTTCATAGATTATGAGGTTAGAGCAAGACACTGTAAGCTTTTATTCTGGGAAATGCCAATGCAAATGAGTAATTAGAGCATCATCAGATTCAGCTGGGCTGTAACTACATTGTCAGAGCCCATGTTCCTACATCCCAAGTTCTTAACTTGCCCTGATTCCTCTCACCATAAATGAAACCTGTAATACTGGTGTTGCTGGAGGATTTTGCAGAGTTGCTGAGTGTACAGAAGAGCAGGAGTGTGAGCTTTGAACCACAGCTGTTTCTCACCCAGTCTTCCAACTGTGCAAACAAAGTGAGGTGAGCCGGAGAAGTCACGGCGCAGGCTGCATGTTCTGCAAGTTTAACTTAGCACAAGTTCCTGCATRATTCTAACTAGAGCTTTAGTCCTAAAGATGCCTTCAGTTAACAGCCTGTAGAAATCCCAGTCCTTGTCACAGGGTTTTAGTCAGGAAGGAGAGAACTGATATTTTCAAATATTTCAATTCATTATTCATAAGAGAAAAAATGATGATAATAATTCAGTGACATTTACATAGATACATACATACATACACACACAYGTAGAGACATACATAGATACAGACTGATTGAGAACCAAGACATGATTGGTCTTTATATCTATACAGCACTAAGAGGACTCTAGTTTGGAAGACAGGCTTGGTATTTCGGAGGGCCATAGCTCAAGCACTGGGCTCATATGTTAAGCAATGCAGGAACTTTTCCATGCAGACGCAAAAGGTATTGAGACTCTCGATTTTGAGAGCAGCTGTGTAGCTAGACTTGCTGAAGTTCAGCTAGTGTTTATGTCTCAGGCTGTGCAACAACACTGCCTGCCAAAATTCTGCCTTCATCTGTAAGAAACAAAGTCCAACTGTTCGTTTTTCATTTGTTTCCCTTCAAGTCCTCTTGCACAGACAACCTGCCATTTTTCCTTTCTCCACTTTCTATCCTAGTATAATTACAACATGCACCTCACACTGCATGTGGCTGAATAAGTAAGCCAAGCTTTGCAATGGTCTTTTGCTTGATTGTTAGCTTCCTCTCTGTAGCTCTTCACTAGCCTAGATCTGTGGTGATGGATAACCAAAGACAGCCAAAGACAACCCTGATCTAGGTTGGTGAATGCTTTGCCAATAGATATACCATTGCTCTGAAGCAGCAGCAACTGTCCCTGAGCTTTGGAGAAGTCCAGCTGTGTGTAGGATGGGAGGCATCTGACTCCAGATCAGAGAATACAAGAAGCCCTCATAGATGCTGTCTTTATTCACACAGTTGACCCACCTGTTCAAGATATGTGGTTAACTAAACCAGCCAAATTCAATTATTTGTGTCTCACTCTCTGTCTTCCTTCCACTGATGATTCAGCCATTRTGAAAAAGTGCATTAATTACTGGGTCAGATTAGTCCCTAGTCATTACATGCATTTCCACCTCTGATGGCTCCTTCTTTCCAAGCTTGAAGAAGATAGCAGTGGAGAGGGACTAAATATTTGCTCCAGAAATGCCTTGGGACATTCCCCGAGTAGTTCTGCTGGATGCCACCAGACTAGAAGGCTCCCTGCTTTTCTCAGGCCCGCAGAAGGGAGTTGGTAGGAGATTCCCACAGCTCCTGCTACTTAGCCATGGAAAAAGGATGTGCAACCCCTACCTGCTAAGAAAGCAAGTGTCCATTCTATTGCTTGTGGGTCTGATTCAACTTTCCTGCAAGTCAATGAACCATTCCTCTACTACATCCGTGGGACATGACTGTGGACACAGTCATCTTCCTTCCCTATATGTGCCATGGCCAATGGATATCCTTTCCCATATTATGGCAGTAATCTTGTGGGTGTGAGACTTGCTGTGTAAGGGAAAAGACTGCTGTTTGAATCTTATATTCGTTTTAGAGAAGACAGGTACTAAGTCCTGTACTATTATCCCTGTGTTTTTTCCTCGTTTAGAAAATCTTACCGGCTGAATATGGCCCTCCTCTCCATTTTGGTGCCCTGACTGAAGACACACAAAGTTTCTTATCACATAACCCACATCTCAAAGTGAGAATCAAAGAWGTCAGAGTGTACAAGGTTGAATCTCGGGGCAGATATTGACATTTTAAATTAATATACATAGTTCTGACTTTATTTTACTCAAATTTTTGCCATACAAGCCTTGTTTCTGTGAATCTCTTTTTTTTTTCCCCCTTTAAAGAAACTCCATAGCATGTGCCAGTGTTTTTGTTATTCTTTTTAGTTTACTTTCTGGGAATTCAGYAGATCAATGCAATACTTATATATGATTATATACTACAATTGTCTAAACAGTAATGAAYGCATTAAAAATGTAGTGTTTGCACTGCTCACAGGTATTCTGGTAGTCCCATTGGAAGCAGAAAGCTTGGAAAACTGCATTATGTAAAACCACACGCACACTTTCATAGTAGAATATAAATAAATACTTAGTCTGGAAATACTGAGAACTCTGCACACTCTAGTGGGGGCTATAATTATCTCTGCCTTCGTTGAATGGAGGGAATGAATGTGACAATACACAAATTAAGGGTGCAGCCCAGCTCTCTTTATGCCACGTTTGCTGGAGTAGGTTCCTCTCCAGCCATCTTTTACCGTCTGTTAAAGGCAAGTTTCTACCCAGATAGCTGAGATGTGACAAAACATGCTGTGCATATTCATAATCTATTTCTGTCAAAACCCGCTGGTTTATTTTAAGTCACTCCAATGTGAGCACGTTTGACTCTCCACTGAACGTGGACCCTAACCACAGCTTACCTGTGAGGCAAGGAGTAGGCTGTGCAGAGATGGCACTGGACAMAGGAATAGGTATCTCTTAAACCATTATAGCAAGCTGTATAAAAGCTCATTTTCTTCCAGAATCTSTGTTGTATGCCCTGATGCAATGTGAACATCTTCAGTGTCAAACAATGAGGTTCTAATGTGCCCTTATGGAGGACAAATTYGTGTGCAATAAACACTTAAATTCTATTTCCTTACACAGAGAGGTGGAAAAAATAGCGTGCAGTATGATAGGGACCATTTTTTACTGGTGAGATGAGAGCAGAATTACACAACTGCAAAACAGATACATGACTTACTTTGGGAAAGGTCAAAACTTTAAATTCTTCCTAGAGCTCAGCTTTGCTTCTCCAAAGGAGAGCTGGGACCTAATATAGTTTATAGACTTCAGTTGTGCATCTCAGACTATTTCTGCAGCAGTTAAGCTTGTCTTCTTCTTTTGGCAGACTTAGATAGATAGATCYCATAGTTCTGCACACTRGTGCTTTTCTGTAAGGAAGGAAAATTGTGGTCCCTATAAATATTCATATCATGGCTGTGAATTTATATAGAATTACCACTATACAATAATGAATAATGAATAATGAATAATGAATTTCTTTCTCCAAATCTGTTTTTATTTTATTTTATTTTACATTATCATATAGTGAGGGAGTTGAAGATGGAGAAGGTTTTTCACATTGTTTATTTCACTTTTAATTAATTGACTCCCATGCTGATGGCTTCTCCGGTGTTATCATGTTCTCATTTAGAGCTATAACAAGCCATACTAAAGGCTAACTCTCACTCTTGGCATCTGATGCTGGCTTCTAATGAACAGAATTTTGAAACTTGGAAAGAAAGACAGAATCTGTTTGAGATAAATGAGGAATAAAAAAGAGAAGGACTAAAGGTGACAGGGAAAGGGAGATGTGGTCGACCAATGAAACGGCCACATTGCAACTCAAATTGCAAGGTGCTGGGTGATCCCAAGGAAGATAACGTCATAAGGAGTGCTCAGCAGAAGGCTGGATTGTGTTTGCAGTGACTTATGGTATCCACAGAGGCACAGGGATGATACTATAAACAGTGCCTTCAAAGGCACACAGATGCCTGTGATTATGCTTCTCGCCTACTCAGAAATAGGCAGACAGCCAGTGCCTCTAATAAAAAGAGAGATAAGACAGTGGATAGAAGGAGAACTGGATCACCAAAGGAGCTTTAAGAAACTGTGTTGGTGAGCACAGAGGATGAGTAGCACGTGCTGTGCTGTTTGTTGGCTGTGCCAAAGACAACCCCTTCTCTGCTCACTTGAGAAGAAGTGATCAAGTCCAAAGACTTCATCTTACGACTTGGGACATCGCAAGGCTTGGATTCAATTTCTCATTTGCTCTGTAATACTCACTAAGACATAGAAAGTGGGATTCTTTTCACTTAACTTAAGTCATCTATAAGTTAAACATCAAATTTAAGCCAGTCACCCAGGATCCCTTTATAGTCAGTGGAGGAAGACAGGCACTTTCTGAAAGTGATTCATCCACTCTAATATATGATAGAGGGAAGGTGGGTCTTCCTCACAGKGGAGGTCATTGCATTTCCTTTAAAGCCACCCTCCCAAAAAGTAGCATTGAGAGTCTGCAGTCCTTTCACAYGCAGATCACAAGGAATTTGCAAGGTGCCAGATGTGTAACGAATGGCTGTGCCCTCTTCTGCCATGGCTGTGCAAGCCAAAATGGCACAGTAGGAATCAGTTTGAGACTCAGCATGGAAAGAGTCAAATCCTAGCTCCAGGGCTTGCAGGTATTTTGCCTGCGTGTACCTGTATACTTGGGCCTCACAGGTCTTCCATTTCTAAACTAACTGCAGAACAATGTTCCCCAGGTTATGAAGATTTATTGGTATGTGTGCTGCTGATCATACACTAAATATAGTGTTTCCCAGTGAAATAAAAACCACCAGGAAACTGATTCAGTTTGTGATGGTTCCTGTCTGCAGGAATTCGTAATCTGCTCCCATGTGCAATTTATACTTTTGTTACACCCTGAGTAGACAATGTTGGCTGGTCTTCCTACTACTTCCCTAGTGCCACCACACTGTGCTTTTTTCCAGGGAAAACGTGATTGGTCCTGCTAATAAGTTGAGTCACAAAAGTACTTAGCATCTTTGCCAGGYTCCCTTTACACTCAGTGAAGATCTGATCAACATAGTCAATGATGTCTCCGGTGTCATGGATCCAAAGTAGATGTACGAAATAGGGTCAGTGAGTCATGTGCCTGTTTCTCTCTTTGGCTGTAAGGGAAACAAGGGTGACTAGCAAAGATAGCTCTCTGAAGTCAGATGAAATGAATCCTACTATTGCTGAAGATTTTCTTCTGTTTTAAGGCACCTGGGCTTGTGCATAGAGCCCTAGCAATAGATGTGATATCTCCTGTCTTTATTCAGACTAAAAGTAATATTTTGCATGCTGTTTCCGTAAGTAAACTAAGGCAATACCACCTAGAATTATAAAACTACAGTAATTTAAGTGTAAAGATGCTGGAAAACTGCACTTGAGGAATAGTTAGCAATGGTTCACTATAAAATTGAGGATGCTATCRAGGCAGTGGCTCTGCCAGGTTCTATTCTGGTGTGTTATTTTTCAAWTTTTTAAGTCTTCAGTGACGGAGTAGTAAACAGTTCTTAAATTTGCAAATATTATCAAGTTAGAAGGGGTGGCAGTACTCTGGTAACACACAATTAGAATTTAAAATGAACCTTGTGAATTGTAAAACTGTTCTGAAGCAGAAAGGGTGTTATTCTATAGAGAAAATGCACAGTGTTTTAATCATGTAAACACCAGACAGGGAAGAAGTGTGCATACCAAAGTCAAGCAAAAACAAAATCAATGAGGAAAAWTTGTAAGAAATTGAGCTGTTTAGTCTTGAAAGAAGAAGTCAATAATCTTAAAAAAATCTCAAACTTTTTTTGAGAGGAGTAAATTATTTTCCATCCTGAATGTGGATGGGGTTATATTGTCGCAGAGGTGATTTAGGAAGTCTGGATATTAGGAAACCTTTCTATCAGTGAGCACCGGACTGGATCTTCCGAAGGGGTGCAGGAATCACCACAGTTGGTGGTGATTAAGACAGCCTAGACAAACCGCTGCCAAGAGGAGTGGAAGTCTAATTGGCAATAGAGGAAAGACTCATTAACATCCCAAGATCCCTCATTTACTGCGATATTCTTACATAACAGTCTATCACGTATACGAGTGCTTTGCCTATAAATACTTTGTTTTATTGCTTCATTTCTGCAGCCTGTGCTAATCTGGTGAATTACTTTGCTGCTGCAACATGATCTCATAGATTTAGCATATCCAGCTGACAAATCAGACTGTTGTCGCGTGATAACCCTGCCCGGGTTCGCGACAAGGCTTTTTCCTGCTTTGGAATTAGGTCACAGTTTTCACCTCAAGGTCTCCCTTTTATTTTTGTATCAGCTTGACATTCAGCGCCCTATAACACTTGGCAGTTATAAGAGATTCGCTGTTATAAAGAAGTCTCTGATGTTAAATCAGCACCTCGGACTGTGCCAAAGACTAACTGTAAGCCTGAACGATAGAGCCACGGCGAAACAGAGCACAGAGCAATAATGAAATCTGGGTTGCAAAACTTACAAAAATCCACATACAAAATCCTTCCCCAAAACAAACAACCAAGAGACAAAATAACCAGCATTTCTCCAGCGGAGCCCTGTGAGTTGTGGGAATAGAAGATTGACCCTGATTTCTTTTCTGCACGTTAAAAAGTAAGATGTAATCCATACGGAAAACTTTCCTWTAGCAAATAACAATGATTTATTCATGTCCCGTGTTTGTAACGATCTACCAAGGCTTTCATTAGCACAGTCACTGATGTGTCGTGCCCAGTATTCCTGGCAGACTTGTCATTTTATGTAACACAATGTGCAAGGGAAAAAAAAAAAAAAAGAAAAGAAAAAAAATTGGTCCACCTCCCAGTGATGCACTGGGCACAGGAAACCCTAAAGGACAATTGTTGCTAAATATGTCTGCTTAGGGAAAAAAAAAAAAAAAAAAAAGGAGGAATTTAACCCTCCGTGTGGTGGCATTTTCTGGGATTGCCTGAAAAACTAACCTTTGCACAAGATGACTTGTGGGCACTTTGTGACTCCTAACGCCGCCTCCTTGGAAGGGATAACGYCGTGATCTTGGAGATACAGGACAGTCAGCCCCTTACCAGTTTAAAAGGCAGATCTTGTCCCTGGTGCAGGCTGATTTAGAAGTTGCCTGGGAAATAGCCTTTTGCACGCCAGTTGGAAGGCAATCATCTTTACTATTTCATGCCACAGAAGTGTTAAATAAACTGTGGCAGTACTTACATTGACATGATTGGTACTGCTCTCATGGCCATAGAATTAGAATTCCTAGAGAAAAGTAGGTGTTTATTCTGGAGCTAGGCAGCCAGGGCACCTTAAATAGCTGTGGGAATGGTGTCAATGGATTGTAGATGTCTAAAATGAAGCTGTGCAATTACAGCAGTCTTGAAAATGTCTATGCTATGCATTCACTAAAAGGGGAGCCAAAGGACACCAGCTTAGTTGGAGACATTTTCATGATAGATTCATACAATTAGGTGAGATAAATGCCATCTCTGTGGCTTTGTTACACTTGCCACAAAAAAGCCTTCTCTACTAACACATTTACCATTCTATTATATATTTTGTCAGGATGTACAATAGAGTCTTTTACTCTCAGAGGAGACAACAACTGGAAATGAAATTTGAAGCAAACTCTCCAAGGACATTCCTGAATGATTTTCTCTGCAGACACCTTAGATACCTTCTTCAAGAGGAAACAATTTTCTAATCATCATCTTATTTATCTGGACCAAGTTGGTCATTGATATAAATAGGTTTACCTCTGCTGATATTGAATTTCATTCATTTATTTATACAGTCACAGATCTTGTTGCTTCATATTTTTCCATGCTAAACTTCTCTCTTCTCCTCCCTCTCCTTTTTTTTTTTTTTTAAATGATCTTATGGTCTGCGAGAAAAGAAAAGAAAAAAGGTTGAATGGGAACAGCTATTGTATTAAGGTGCTATATTAAGAAGGCTTACAAATCCATATTTAGTGACAATAAAAAAAAAGAAAATTCATCAAAATAAAATTAGAATAATCAGGTTACAATAGTGGAATTACAGGGCTTTGCCCAAGAGCAGGCAAAAGCTCTGTGGGTCTGTAGGACCTGCTTTGATATTACTAAATCACAAAATACACAAATGAAAATTAATCATGTGGATTTTATGCCTTTGAATCTTGGTCACACACCATCTCCTGTCCCAGTACACTAAGTGATTCACAGAGTTGATAAATAACTTTTGATCCTCTCAGCTGAGGTTTTGAGAGTTAAGTCCAGCCTCACAAAAGGATTTACGTGTCCAGCTCTCAGAGGATATTAAAGCCTGTGAGTTTAGCACATGGGGAAAAAGTCAGCTGAGCAGCTAAGAAAGAGATTGCCAGCAGTCAGCATATTGAGCAAGGGGATACTTAGACCGGCTGATAGGAAATACTAGAGAGAGGAATGTATGTGAGACCTTCCTTCTTTCCTGTATTTAGGAGCATAAATCAAGGATTCAGTGTATAACCACCTCCAGTTCTTGGACATCTAAGTAATGTACCAGTTGTGCTCAGGCGTCTTTCTTACAGAGAGATCCCCAAGGGTCTCTGYGCTGATTCTGTTGCTGCCTTGTAGTTTTTTACGATAACAATCAGGAGAAGGTCTCCTCCTAATTAGAAAGTGAACTGAGTCAGATCAAGAAGTAGCTCCTGACTGAAGTAATATTGTTGTAAATCTGTTTAAGTCAGTGACGTTATTCTAGACAAACACTGAGTTAATTTAAAACAGAATCTGGATCTAAGTGTCTTCTTGAAGCATCATTTCAATGATTGTAGGAAACACATAATTATGTTTCTATTAGACCTAGTGGAGACCATGGAAATCTTGCCATCAAAGGGAAGTTTGCCATTAAGATTAAGATAATGGTTTCTTACRGAAAGCCCAGCTTCCAAATTGCAATTTTCTGTATGGATGAAAATATCTTCATTTAAGCTAACAGTGCCAGACTTCTTTCCCCTTTCTTTTCCTGAACTGTTGGGTTGTGAAGACATGGACCTACGATTCCTCATGGTGGTGAGAAAGCCAGTGATGCTTCAGAGGGGTGAACATCGATAGGAGAAAGTAGGAATTGTTGGTGTCTCCAGAATTGTGAATAATATATTCCTAACAATTGCCACTTGTCTGCTAAAGCACTTGGCTGGCAGAGTTGCAGGATGACTGCAATTCTTGATAAAAAGAACGATTTTAGTTTGCTAGTTTCCCTGGTTCCTCTGGTCTTTTGGGTTCTGGACAGATGTGCATTCCCTCTGCCCGTTGACTTCGTTCTTTCATCTAAGTGGAAAATTCCCAGAGAAGTCATGTTAGCCAAGACCAAACTTGCAGTCACATTTGTTTCTTGTTCAAATAATAGAGAAACTTGGAGCAACTTGACATGTGGGAGCATAGAACAAAGTCTGCCACTTAACCAGTGTGTACATTTGTTTTCTGACTGAATTGYTAAGTGAGGATTGTGCTACCAGCCTTCAGAATCTGATTTGTTTTAGGCAAAAAATGAATCTACCTGGGATCTTGGCAATTAAATATCCAGTTCTGTGAGCCTGATTGTTCACTCAGCTGTCTCTAGTACAAATAAATACTGTTAAGTGTATACTGATTTAAATCATCTGTGAAGAATAACCCCTCAGCTCAAAAGCTACTTTCTCCTTCTAGTTCCCATCAGATACGTGCCTGCCTGTCACTGTCTGTCCTAAACACTTATGTAAGGCTGGCAGTCATCTCTCTGTTTCTAGCTACACAACTCCAAAAAATCTCGAACTCCGTCTTCGAGKGTGATTTGGCAATAAGCTATGAACCATGTGTAGAAAACCCATCTGCATAAACTCAGTTCATCTGTTGCACAAGATGCTGGATTTTGCCCTTTTTTGGTGCACAGCAGTTTATGGGGACTGGGTACATGGGTAGAGAACTTGCCCAAGTGCTGGGGTATTTGTCATTAGTCTGAGTAAGAACGGGGTGGAGGTCATTTTGGCGAAAAGGACCATGCTGAACTGGGTATGAATTATACCTGCATTGTGGAGATTTCTGAATGGATGTTTCCCCGGGACTAGCCATGGTGCCATAGGGCTGGAAGCATCACAAGGGGGTTAAATCTCCTGCAGAGGGTGTTGCTGCTCTACTCCTGCCTTATCTTTCTCCTTTGAGGGACTCCTCCTCGCGTTATCAGTACCGGTACAGAGGTTGTTGGATAGTCCAAAACCTAACTGTAGGAAGAGGTGAGTAAAGGAGGAATTTCCTGCAGACAGAGCAGAATGGCAAGACAGCTCCATCCCACACATGCCAGTCTGGGACACCTGGAAAATACTTGTTCTTGTAAACTATTCATAGAGCTCTTCTTTCCCCCACAATTCTCTGAGTTTTGAAATATATGCTTTGTGTCTAGGGCATCCAGCTAGTGGAACAAGAGAAGCTGGTCATTTCTGCTCTTCAAGCTTCAGAGAAARGGTTTGCAGTAAATAAAAAAAAATCCACTGAATAAAATACTTAATTTTAATACTTAGTTAATTAACTATGATTGCACCTTACATTAAAATTGCACACGCTGTCTTGGACAGAATTAGATTTCTAATTTGTCTGCCATGTGGTTCCTCATTACAACACCATTGCAATTAGAAGGGTAAAAAGCAATTAACATATAACTATTTCTTTGATTTTTCCTAGCACACTAGCTCAGTTCTGTTGTATAAGTGTATTACAAAACACAAGCAAATAAAAYTGGTTACTTTGGAAAATCAAGAACACCTGAGGACTAGAAAGCATAAGAACCTGGGCATGACAGGCTGCAGACATCTGGATTTTTATTTAAGCAGTCTTCAGCTTTGCATCTGAATCAATTTTTGAAAGCTCAATATATTTTAAAAAAACCCTTCTTGACTGTCTAATGCTATCCAGGTGTGCATTTGACTTCAACTTTGTAGCGACATACTTCCCCAGTGAAAAAGCCTTGAATCAATTTAACTACAATTTAGAAGCTRACACAGGCGCACTGAAGCAAGAGTAAGAAGAAAAAAAGAGGAGGCAGACAAGTAAGCTGATTTTAAATACTCATCTTTCAAGACTTGGGCTGGCGAGCTTGTTTCTGACTCTAGATCAGCTCTGGTGTATTCTGAAGTCAGAGCAAGCCCTCTGACTTAGAGATTAAGGTACCGCCAGCTGCAGGAGTGTGCAGAGATCTGATAACACGGGGGTTAATCTAAGGCATGTATACAAGCCCTGCTACGATAAAATCAGAAGCGGCTAGACCTTTTGCTCTTCAAGACATTCTGGCACTGCCGGGAGATTCATTTTGTCTGCAAAATCAAGCGTGTAATTTCCCTTCTCCCTCACTCTCCCTCTCTGCCCGTCCCCGGCCAGCCCCGCGCAGCGGCGGCGGCGGCAGCCGGGCTCCCTGGTGACAGCCAGCACAGCCGACCTTCGGGAGAGGAGCGCTGCGGGACGTACTCTCGCTGCGGGACGTGGCTTAGCACGCGGGAGAGCAAGCCCAGGGAAACCCTGGGGCAGCTCCACTAGGAAAAAAAAAAAAAAAAAAAAAAAAAAAAAAAGTGAAGAAATGAAATAAAACACCCAAATGTCTCAAGGGCAGAGTAAAAAGGGTGCGGAGAGCCCGCGCTTTAACCAAGTGCCAGTGCAAACGCGGGGATGTTCGCAGAGAGCAGGCGGGCACGGAGACGGGGGCGAAGTCAGACTTGCGCTGCTGCRAACCCAAATGCCTCCCCTGGCTGCGGAGGGCAGCTCCTTCGGCTCCGAACTGCGTGCGTACGGAGCTCCCAGCTGACGTGCAGGAGAGTTATTTCAGATTTACACAGTGGTCTCAGAGATTAGAATTAGTTGCAACCGTTAGTTAAGACCAGTTTGTGTGAGCCTGTGCGATTATATGTTTGTGCATCTGTCAGTTCGGCATCAGAAATGAATCCGGGTCTGTGTAGAGCCAGCAGAGAAGACATTTCTACCTGCTTTCAAATGAAATTGAGAGATTTAAGTCCCTAGAGTGCAGGTTTAGTTGTTGGGGGTTTTTTTACTGCTTTCAGATGTCACTGGCTGTTGGTGAAGCCGAGCATGAATAACTTACTAGCCTGCACAGATAACTTTTCTTTTTATTTAGTCCAATGTGAGAGAGAAATCTTGTAAAAGCTTTCAGTTTGGTCTACATGTTGAATGGCTATATAGAAGTTAAACAAGCGAAGATAAAATTCCTGAAGTACTCCTAAAAACTTTTCCAAAGATTTTAAAAAGCCTCTTAAAAACGGCAGCAGAGATCGAAGGCTATTAAGGGAAGGAAAAAAAAAAAGGAGAAAAAAAGTTTGGCAGGCATGCAGTGTCTTACATCAATCTAGCAGTCAGCATCTATGTAGATGTTCTTTCCTCCTTTTGTGCAACACCCCTTCCCTCCTACAGACCACCCAAAGCCCTATAAATAATCCAAGAACCGTATTTTTTCTCCAGATTCCTCTTCAGACCTCAAAGGGAAAATATCAAGCAGGGGAAGGGAGAGAGGGAGAAGAAGGGAAAGTGAGAGAGAGGAAGAGAGAGGGGAAAGATGGCTAGTGAATTCAAAAAGAAAATGTTCTGGAGGGCAGTGGTGGCTGAGTTCTTTGCCATGAGCCTCTTTATTTTTATCAGCATTGGCTCGGCTCTGGGTTTTAGTTTCCCAGTTGTGGGCAACAAAACATCCACAAAGTCTCAAGACAACGTGAAGGTCTCGCTGGCTTTTGGGTTATCCATTGCTACCATGGCACAAAGCGTGGGCCACATCAGCGGCGCCCACTTGAACCCCGCGGTGACCTTGGGCCTTCTGCTGAGCTGCCAGATCAGCATCTTCAAGGCACTCATGTACATCATCGCTCAGTGCCTGGGGGCAGTGGTGGCCACAGCGATCCTCTCGGGAGTCACCTCATCTCTCCCAAACAACCTCCTGGGGCTCAACGCGGTAAGCAGAGGAACTTTTGATTCCTCCTTCATTTTTACTGTAGAAATGTGAGGGTAATGCCTGCGAGCTCCTAAGGATATGTGTGTGTGTGTAGATGTGTGTGTCAGGGGTGATGGTGGCTTCACACAGCCAATTGCTTAATTTAGGGGGGGGGATCCAGTCCTGACTGATGTCAGGGTGAATCTAGGATATATGCGCTCTCTGCTGTCACCTTAATACTTTATTAATTCTTCTCTTTTGCAAGCAATGTTGTAGAGAAGGTCCTTTCTCCCCAACCCCTTTCTAAAGCTGGAGGACACTGTGGTCGTGATTTTTGTTCGTGTTTAAGTTTTTACCTCTAAGTTGATAAAAGTTGCCTTTTGACACCAATTTAAAGCTGAAATCACTGCTAGTTGCGCCACTGAGTCCCTGTCACGGTGGTTAAGGTGTCAGATAGCACGCCTGTGGCTTGTGATGCTGATTAATGTGCATACACCGATGTTGTTTTCACTTGTGTGAATGTGGCTCTTTTTCCAGTACCTAATTAACAATTTCTGTAACCTGCTGCTGACTGCAATGTAAGAATCTATGGAAAAAGAGCGAGGGATGTGTAGCAAGAGAAACCTTGTCACCCAAGCTGCGAGCTTTACCTGTTGCGTTAGGCTCAGTTCCTGCCTGGCACAGAATCGCAGCTGCGCTTTCCTCATGTTTCCTCCTGCTTTTGCTATTCAAAAGATGGGGAAAACACTGAATTCAGAGATGTAAGCTGGAGGAAGAGCTTTACGTTTAACAGGGGTGCAGGTTACAGCCCTCTTCCAGCCTGCTGCTCGCAGCTATTAACAGTCACATTGCGTAAAAAGTGCCTGGAATATTTCAGTGCTTGGCAGCAACTGTTCCTCCTCAACATACTGTCATTTTATTGTCCCCATTTAATTGTAGCAGCCGTGAAAAGGATAGAAAAGATAAATATACTTCAAACATTAAATCATCCCATTGTCAGATTTTTTAGAATACAATAAAACTGATATTAAAAAGGCCATTCCCGAGTCTCCAAAGTGTGTCACTCATCTCTGTGTTACTCTAAGGGCTAGGTGCTTACCTCCCTCTTYGGAGTCTGGTGCCTGCAGACATCCCCTTGTGCCATCACTTTTGAAATTTTGGTGGGGTTAATCCAAAACATGCTGGGGAAGAAGAGAGAATCTTTTTATTGACTCCAGAAGGCTCTGGCTGTGTGTGTGATGTGTGATCTCTCCCTCTGAAACCACTGGCAGAGGGAACTGCTCAACCACATGGGACAGGGTATCCACCCAAGCGGTTTCCTAGAGAGGTCTGACTGCCAGCTGCCACTAAACATGGGAGGTCTGGTTTCCGTAGCACTGTCATTCGGTCTTCCACTTTTGCCTGCCACAAAGTTCAGATGATTAGTTTCTTCCTCTATCTGAAAGCCCTGAAACTGGCTATTTGCAAAGTCRGTGTATGTGATCACCCCATATTTTTCTTATCTCTCAGTCAATAACTCCCCAAGTTACAACGATGTTGTTTAGAGCTCTGCACGAGGATGTCTCAGAAGAGAGGAGCCTACAGAGATAGATGGAAAGATAAGGAAAAGAGTGGAGATATATCCTGTAGCAGATAAAAGAACAAAACCAGACTGACTGTAGGAAGGATGGCCCTAAAGGGTCTGCTCTCAAGGGAAACTGTGGCATGTGCATCTCTCCCTTTGGAGAACACAGAACACACCACAGAGCTAGAGGGCTTAATATTTATTTACTGCTCTGCTGAAGCCAGACCTGCCCTTTGACCAGGCAACTCCTGAACACTACTTAGTTCTGTGGAGAAGACCTAGGTGTAGGGAATGCTCCACTTGAATTCTCTGGATGATTTTAGTGAGCTTAGGAGGCCTTGCAAACGAATCTTATGAATTTCATTTTAGGATGGAAGCCTTGTTCTCTCCCCCGGGAACTCTGTGGAATACAGTGAAATTCATCTTTTTTAAGGCCATAGAATCCATGGTGGGAGAAAAGTGATATTTTAAGTCTCCATCATGACTGTATTGCAAAGCTAGTAACTCTTTCTCTTGGTGAATTAATAGGACTATATAAAGTGGTTCCTAAACATTGTGACAAGCTCTGGTTTCTGTGCTTGTCATTGTCAGATATTCAGAAGAAATTATATATATATATATATATATATATATATATTTCTTTTTCCCATCCAGTTCTAAATGTTCTGGCAAGAATAGCAGTGGGGGGATCTCCCAGGAGATGGGGAGGGCAACAGCTGTTATTTTCCCTTGCAAGAGAGAACTAGAGAGGAAAACAAATCTATTCATTTCCCACTGACAGGCTGGGATTGGCTGGGGAGGGGGAGCTGAAGGTTGATGGGGGTTGAGTCCAGCCCCGGGGGGAGCAGCAGAACAGCTATCCTAGTGCAGAACCGATCATAATGGGGAATATCCTGAAATCTCAGCTTGGCACTAGGAACATGCTGCCTCCTTCAGCAAACAGAAAATAAGGAGAAACCACAGAGATTTACTTTAATGTCATGCTCTTCAACATGAGGACAAGGAGGGGAGGGACAGAGCTGGCATTCCTACCAGCTGCTCTGGCTACTTGTCCTTCGGTGAAAGCAAGAGGTACTTTCACTGTTGAGAAAGAGAATAGAAAGAAAGGGAGCACTGGCTTTTGATAAAGCTGAGAAGAGGATGTGGACATGCAAGATTGTGTTCTCTGTTCTGAGTCTGCCATAGTCTTGAACTTGGGGTTTTTTACAGGAAAAATGTGATGGGAGAAATTTCTTGKTTTCACTGACTAGCCAGTATGCCCATGGGATGCCATGGCAAATTGCATGCCTATACTTAGATTTATCCTGCCCAGCTGTAGGCCCTGCACTGAGGTTCCAAGGTGAGGAACCCCATTTCCATAGGTTCCTCTTTAGCAGAGAAGGATAGAAAAAGAGAAGTAATTCAGCTCTTAGATCCGTTGAGTTGTTCTCCAGAGACACGTTGCTCTCTGCCTTGACTAGAGAGGGAACTCGGGATGTTGAGGCCCCAGGCTTAGGAGCCTCTATTATGTACCCAAAGTAAAGTGAGGTGAATCTGTACCTTTCTTAGTGTCCAAAGGCAAAAAGCAAACTCAAGAAAATGAAACCAAMCATCCAACTAACTAATAAAAACAGCCATGGAAGATGCAAGGCTGAAGAGAAGGAAGGGAGAAGGTGAAAGCAGAGTTGTCCTTTAACATGTTCAGTATTGGGGTCTATATTATTGTAAGAGAAAAGCAAAATGATCACATATCAAGGGTTTAATCCAGATTTCACTGAAGTCAATGGAAATATTTTTAGTTACTTTGGCTGGCTTTGAATAAGACTTTCTGGACAATATTCACAAAGTTATTTAGATTCCTGAATCCTATTAAGACACCTAAATTCCCATAAATGTCAAAGTAAAAAAATTTGAAATCGGAAAAACTGAAAGAGGGATGAATGTGCAGTACTTTTGTTGTTCTAAAAATGTGACCATTTTTCCCTACCTCATCTTGCATCTTTTTTTGGCGTTCAGATTACTACATTTTCCAAATTTCCGCTGGGTAAAACTGTAAGAATAGAGAAAACCTAATCCGAAATGCACGCATCTGCCAGCATAGCTGGCTATTGTCTAGTGAGGACAGATCTGTAATTAGGATAATGGAAGAAAGTATTCATCACAGGCAATTAATGACCAGCAAAGTACTGCAGCAGGAAAGGCGGGTGAGAGGAGTGCAGTGAGGTAATATAATATTTGCTGTTCAGCTACAATTATCTTGAGAACTTTTGTCAAGCTATTAAAAACATGTTGCACACATTTATTTAGCTCAATTTTTGTCAATTTTGTGAGAAAAATAATGGAAGTTTTTGAAAAATGTAGACATTGCTTTATGGTTTGTAATTTTAAGTACTTGCTGTAGCTTTGCATACTGATTAGAGTGCCAGGAAATGTGCCTCCTAAATCTGGCAAACTTTTCTGAGTCTAGAAAGAAAGAAACAAGCAAAGAAAAAGTAATAACTCTAACACCTTCTTGAAAYTGGAAAACTCTTAGAAAACTCTGCCTTCAAGTTGATAAAAAAGTTTTCTTGTTTTTTTTTAAGTTAGAAATGGATCAAAATTGTAGCAAGAAAAACAGACCTGAAAGTAGTGTTGCTCCAAGTAGATAAAGCGGAAAGAAAAACAACCAAGAATAATAAATACAAGGACTGTGTTTTAAAACACAGCTCAGTAGACTGAGTAGACTCAGTTGACTGTAGAACTGAACAACTTTCCAGCAAAGCCAGAAGGGATAGGTGGTCAGTGGCTTTGGAGGAGAGCATGTTCTTAAAAGACAGGTGAACACTGATACTCTGGAGTGTGGAAAGTTGCCTGTTCCTGGAATACACTTTGCATTTTCAAGGAGGTTGATCGTCTCTCTGTCACCTCCGCTTGAAGTGTAGCTGTGGCAGAACGATCAGTGCACACCATAGTGCATATGTCCCCTAACCCACCTATTCTGCTACTTGGGAAAGCTGAGGACTGGCCAGGTCTYTTGTCTCCAAGGGATGAGGCACAGGGAGTTTGGTTCCTTTGCCTCTGCAGATGCAAATCCGTATCATCTGTGAAAGGTCAATGCTGGTAGTTGTTTTCCTACTGAGTCTCCAAGGGACAGAGTACTGTCACTGCAAACAAAATTCTCCCCACCCTGGCAGTTCCCACTTTTAAAGCCAAGAGTTGTCACTTAGCTTTTTCCAGTGTGTGTGTGTGGGGGGGGGTTCAGCACTGATTTTTTTTTTTTTTTTTTTTTTTTTTTTTTTTTTTTATCCTGATAGTCCTGACTAACTCTTTCTAGTCCTTTAACAGACAGGATCATAGATGGCAGAAATCATCCTCTCCCCCCACATCTGTCCTTAAGCAAAGCTGCAGTGATGGCTCCCTGACCATAGGGAGTAGGACTTAGATGCTTGGCCTTGATGACTCAGTGTTTCCCTTTGTGATTTCCCTCCCTGTGCCCACACCCTCTGAGTCTGATCTCCTCCAGTCTCAAACTAAACAAAGTCAGGTTGAGTAGGTAGAACTTCCAAAATAAACTGAAAGCTTGACGAAAAGAGTGGACTGAGTAAGTGATGCTGCTTTTCCTCTGAGTCAGTCTGGTTCTACAGAGAATTGTGGTTCCAGGGGTGTCACTRGATGGATGAGACATAAAGCTGAGTTCTTGACCTCACATGCTCATTAAAAACCCCAATGTCCTTTTTTTCAAAGGAGATCGGTCCRGTGCCTTTCTCAAGTTTCAACATAGTCAGCTTCATGCTACATTTCACCATCCTCTGCCCTCCCTGTTTTCAATTAGATGTAGGATTCTCCTGCCAGCCTTGTCTGTGTTGTGACATCTGTGTGGTTAAGCCCTCTGGAGCTGCTAGATGGGACCAGAAATGGCAGCAATTTCAACATGAGCAAAATGGTTCCTGCACCTGAGATGCAGTCCAGGATTTTTATTTCTTAACAAAGAGCACCACAACAATAGCTCATTACTCAATTTCAATCTTGCAGCAGCGGTCTTTCATGGCATGCCAGCATTGTAAGGAATAGCACTAGTTCAGGGACGAAGAACACAGGAAAGGCACCTGCTAAAAACTGGCAGTAGGCTTGGCTGCTATATAATTTGGTCACGTAGTGACAGCAGAAACATCTGGGCTGAGTTGTAAATCTAATGGTTATCACCCATCCTCCAGACCATTGGGGGATAACAAGGCTTTTATCACTAATCCTTATCTCAGGTCTCAGAAGCTATTTCTTATTTCCATTTCTGTGAAGATTTTTGTAGTGCTTTTGCTCCATTCTAATACAGTTGTGCCCTGAGCTATACAACCCTGGCGTATACATTTAGGAAAAGAGGTTGGACAAAGAACGTTAAAGGCTCTGACATTTGAGAAAATTCTCTCCACTGGCCACCGTGCTGGTGGCACAGAGCTGTGCTGCTAGATGGCCCTCCCCACCCAGAGCGCTGCCACGTCCCTGGGCACGGAGGCAGCGATGTGGCCGTTTCTGGCCTGCGGTGRGGCCCTTAGAGGTCATCCACCTGCAGTCCAGCCCTTTGGTGCTAAAATGCGATGGTCCAAGTAGGATTTTTGCCAACGAGTCCATATCTAAAGAACCCAAGGATGACAGAAGCATTGTTCGAAAAATGCTCTGCTAGGCACAGAAACACAGAAATGGTCACACTGATGAAAGGGCTGCACAGAGGGCTATAAAAATTTATTGCAAAAGACCAAAAAGTACTATTAATTTAGTGGCTTTGTTAATGCTRTAATTCAGACGTATTCAGGTCTATTTTTATTCTTCTTGTGTTTAAAAAAAAAGTTATCTCTTCTAAATTACAGTTTTGGAGAGTGATTTTTTTTCTATGTTTCACCAGCTATCAGATTCAGTAGTATTAACCATGAAAAGTAAGGAAATTCATTTTGCCGCCACCCTTCCTGGCTGGTGAATAAACAGTTAAAATTGTTTTCTTTTCTTTGGCACTGTGTGCATTATGCCKTATATATATTTGGCTAATTTTTGTGTATGGGTGTACACCACCCTGCATATGCTAACATTTACACCCACACACCAGAGACAGATAGATAGATAGACAGATAGATTTTTACAGATGAAGAAAACTCAGATTTCGTTTCTCAACTTTAATTCACTAGAAATTAAAAAAAAAGGGGGTTTGATTCTAAATCAAGATTTAGCATGGGAGGAACCACAGTCTAAAGAGCAATGGAAATTTCCATGGCAAAATTGAGAATGAAGATTATAGATCTCTTCTGCTTAAAATGATGCAGTGATAAAAATGATACATAAGTCATTGAAGTAGGGCTCRGGTACTTCAGCAGATAATTTGGATATTTGGATATTTGGGTTGAGAATAGCATTTATTTAATCAATGAATTCTAAGAAATGTCACTAYTTGAGTTAAGACAAACTCTTTTCAAAGCAAGGATACCAAACCAGATCATGAGCACTAAAAGAAGAAAAAATAGCCGTAGAAAAATATCCTTTTGTCTCAAGAGGAAATTATCTGTTTTTTTAGAGTAGTAGCAAATTTTTGCTAACTTGTCCACTTTCTACCTTAATTRGTAGAGTAACCGATCAATAACAGCCAGGTCTTTACCTAACATTTTAATTGAAAATGTTAATATTCTCTGTTAGAAAATCTCCATCCCAGAGAGAAAGAATATGCTGTATGTCTACGTATCTCTGTTTTTCTATTTCCCCTGCCTTTAAGCTGTTGTCTCTTGATTACAAATATCTAGGGGCCGAGGCACTCTTTTTGTTCTGATATGAAGCAAGTTGATGCCATAYCTGCCACACTGAGATGTTATGGTCTGTGGCTGTGCTTCTCAGTACCTTCAGGATAATATTGGTAGCAATGTCATGAAGCACGTGGATGAGTCCTGGAGGTTTGCTAGCCTGGCGGGAAGCAGTATGAGGTCCTGTTAATGTACAAAKGTACCTTAACAAATGTAATGTAATTTGTTAATGATGGAAAAGAACTGTTCTTTGTGGCATCCAGTGCCCAACCTATTGCTGTTAAACTGCTGCAACTCCCTGAAGTCAATGAGATGTGAGGGTAAGGCACAGCATCAAACCTTTTAAATCAAATATACAGGACCTGTCAGGCATCGTAAAGGAAACTCTATAAATGGCAGGAAGGCAGAAATGTRTGCTGAAAACTCTGCAAGGGATATCCCTTCTTAAAGAGGCAGAAGTTTCTCTTTTGGCATTTCAGGATAGGGAAGAAGAAGAAGTCCTCTCTGTACTGTCCTGATAGAGCCCCGTGGATCTCCTCTCCAGGAATCACGGAGAGGTACCAAAGAAAACCAAACTTTTCCAGGCACTTGACATCCATTCTSTGCCAAGTGAAGTCAACGAACGCTTTCAGAGGAGAACTGCAGCAAATATTTTCTTACACACTTTCATACAACTTCCCTTGAAGTTAGTGATGACTGTATTTGGCCTGAGGAATGAATAAGGCCAGGTTTGGCCCCTATTYCTTCGTTTGATATGATTTCTTGTTTGATGAACAAGGTGGAGAAAGGAAGGAGCTGGAATTGTTCCCCTAATTTCTGCAGCCCATTCASAGCCGTATTTTAACTTGATGGAAATATCAACCTCTGAATGCTGAATGCCTCTTCTGAATGAACAAGAATGTCTGACTGTATAAATTACCTCAGACTTGGAAAATYTGAAAATTTCACAAGTTTCCTGGAGTGTTTGTCTAGAAATATAAAATAAATATCACTTTGGTGCGGTTGCCAACAACTATATTGTGAGGTTTGTGCAAATCCAGTTAGTTAATCCAGTGACAGCATTGAAAGGAATATGGTATTAGACTCAAAATTCATATAGGCCCTCAGTTCCCCATTGGAAGATCATCTTCTTCTGGTCTGACAATAAAGGAGATCATAAATAACTCTCTGCTATAAATGAGTACTTCAAGTATGTTCCTGAAAATAAAACATTTACTTAGGTTTTGTTGGATAAAGAAAAAAAATGATCRTTCTTCATCATCTTATGAATAGACTTCATTTATTTCCCACCAGCAAAACAAACAAAATTCTTTTTTCCCAAAGAAACTTTCCCAGATGCACATCAAAAAGCAAAAGTGTAAATGAGACTGTTCTACAAATGGTTCGTCTCCAACTAGCCATGTTTAATGAAAGACCTATAGAATTTTTGACTTTTACTGTCTGTCACAGGCTTTGTACTTTAACTTTATAMACTCTGGTTTAGTACAACTGAAACCATGACTCTTCTCTTCATGACATAGCAGGATGCTGCATCACAAAGCCATGGCTAGTTTCTCRTTAGACTGACGGTATGGTGGGAGGAGAGAGGGTAGTCCTGTTCCTGGAGAGTGTTTGCTGTTCAAAGAAAGGAAAATATTTGTGCTTTGCGAATTGAATGTATCCCCTTTAGAGCTCTTAAGGCTGCATTCATAGGAAGGACGATCTAGCAGAGGACAATATGTTTTTTCCTAGATTCTGCTGAAAGCGTCTATTACTGATCTAGGATATCATCCAAAGCTAATCCTTTGCTACATAAGTGACTTCTTTTGAGCGCTCCTGTTGTATAATTTTGAGTGAAACTCTTTACACCTTTGCCTGACTCTGCTTACTGAAAAAATGAAAATTTTGTATGCTCTGAATCCCTAACACTCTAATAATGGGTATAAAAAGTCCTTTTGAGAATTATACTATTAAATACTTACGAGAGATGAGAATCACTGTAGATGAATAGACAGAGGTAAAGTAAGAAGTTTTTAAGTAAAGAATAAGTTTTGACTGCAAGCTAAAGGAAGGCTTATAACTTATAATTGAGTTTTGGAAGAGCCTTCCAACAGGAGAAAGAGAGGTTATTGAGAGAGGCTATCATGATATTTTCATGAATTGAAAAAATGCAAAAGATTTCGACATAAAGACAGTCCCAATCAGTGAAAGATGATTCTGAGGGCAGTAGGAAGATTGATTTCTGAGATTACATTTAAAGAATGTTAGATTTAAGAACTATGCCCTGTTAAACATTTAAATGTTATTTAGTTGGTATAAAGTAGCATAATTGATATTTTTAATGTAGAGAGGAAGAAGATGGCATGAAACATTTAAATAAATGTGAAGATTTATTATTAAGAAAAGTAAGGAACATCAAAGAAGGGAGAGTTTAAGCTCCAAGAAGAAAATACATTAAAATAGTTAGATATCCTTTTCTGAAGTCACTCAGGCAGTAGAAATGTTTAAGTAGACTCAGATTTGGTTGAAGAAAATGCCCAAATTTCTGCATTAAGGAAAAAGTCTTCCATAGTAGTGTTAAACTAATAATGGAGTGCTAAAAACATCAGGCCTGGTGCAAATTGTCTGCGGTTTATTTTCATTCAATTTTCTCATCCACAGAAGATATTATCTCCTGCAATACTGTTCTTTAAAATGCTAGACTTGGTGTGAACAGAAGAACATAGCTCTTCTTCTGGCATGAGTATTAAAAACAAAAAGATAAAAAGATAAAAAGGATAATACCTTTATAGCTGGCCCATGCCATGCTTCTTATTTTGTGCCAGCCATGCTCTTTCTGGGGCTTTGCAAAAGATTACTTACCCAAGGGTTGGGATATACAAAGGAGGGAAGAGCCGGTCATCAGCAGTGCCATATTTTACGGTAAGGTGCTAGGGCATTTCTCTCTCTCTCTCTCTCAAAAAAAAAAAATATATATATATATATATATATAATAATAATAATAAATCATCCAGCACAACTTTCAGTGAAGTGTTTCATAAGATTGGAGAAAATTGACATTCCCCTACTGAATTTCCAGAGGCTGATCATTTTTCAGGAATAATGAGAAATTAATCCTTGCTTTATGAAAGTGAGCTGGACCCTAGAAGAGACAATCTATGGTTAAAAGTTTGCTGGATGACGTGGGGCATAGTATCATGTGATGAAACAATCTTGCATAACAAAGTGCCTTATCCATATAACGGGAAACAGGTTGGAACTTCATATGCTTTTATTCCTAATGGGAAAAAAATGAAGCCACTGGAGAAGTACGCAGTCGGGTTTACCTTGGGCCAGTTTAATTTCCTGTCCCCCTGTTTCTCTTTTGAAGGCAGACAGCTAATAAATATCTTGCTCTGAAAAAACAAGAGGAAAGAAAACATGCCATTATTTTGCCCACATTATTGCTTTAAGCTGTGGAAGTCAGTCAGCTAAGCATGGCAGTTAAGGACACTTCGGAGAAAGAAGCTTTTGTAGTTTTATTCTCAGCTAAATCAAAACTGTCTGATCTTGTAGAAAGATGGAAGCTATATGACCGCTATTCACTTCCTAAGATGACAAAGTAGGTGCCCATCTCAGCTAGGTATTCTTGTGGTCATGACTGAGTAATGAATTTAAATTGAATTTTGCACTCAGAGCTAATGAGCTCCACCGTATGGGTCATATGGGGCATATGTCACCCATCTATGTAGAGCCTTCACAGGTAGTGATCCACCAACTGTGGATCCTCAATCTGAGAAAGCCAGTAGCTATTTCTGGACATCACTCAGCCAAGTCAGCAGTAGGGCTGAGGCAATTCTGTCTCAATCCTGCCCGCAAGGACCAAAGAACCAAAACCTCTCATGTGATCATTCAGGTTGTAAGGGACCTCAGGAGTTCAGGCATATAGTTCATATAGTTCAGGCAAGAGAGTGATTCAACCAATCAAATATGTGTCTACATATAACTCTCAGATCTTGCCATTATTGAAGTGATGTAACTTATTTCTTGGGTACATTTCTGGTGTTGAGGGAGGCAAGCATGTCTTGCCAAAACCCTTGTCAACACAAAGGTGGGGAAGACTGAATTGTTTCTTATGGTAGGGGAAACTATGTTGGAGATGATTATAAGCCTGCATCTTTCATCTTAGTTCCTTAATGCAGATCTGGTTCTTTAAAGCATTGAATTTACTCTTGGGCCTCAGAAGTCTGAAGCATGAAAAGATCAGGGAGTGACTGTGCCATTCTCTGCCCTCTGAGACTTTTCTTGTTAACAAGCATCTTCAAAATGTAGCGTGTACGAGAGCTTTCGTACTGCGATGCAAAGAGGCCAGAGATTTCTGAATAGATAGATCAAGGAAAAAGGCAGTGCCAACCCTTGCCCCTGCCCACACACCYTACCATGACTGCTGTGAGCAGCCTGCTAATGCAGGGGAGATGGGCATCGCAATGTAGATACGGGTCAGTAGAGAAGGATTCGCTCACTCCAGCGCTACAGTAGACATGATTGTGTCTTAYGTTTCAAGACATTATTCTATCTATTTAAGGACCAGTGATATGGTCACTGACATTCTGAATATTCTCAACATAGGATGCTAGATTTGAAGACCATATTTATCTTTGTGCATATTCTGATAGCCTTGTGAAGTCTCTGCAGTGTCTAGTACTTTCTGCTACTGGATTCAGATTAAACTTTAGAGAACCTGAGTTATATCTAAGGCTCAAGATTCTGGAGTCAGSTATTATACAAAAATTCAAACTTTCCCTTAAAAAAGTAAATAAAACATGAAAATACCAGCTCCTGTTGGTTATGMCTACCTGGTTCTCTAAAGGGCTTAAAACAATAGTTTTGAAAGGTGCTAAGTGTTTTATGCAATATTAAAGGTTAGCTGGGTAGTCCTTGCAACTCCATAGAGACCAAGGATTATACACAACTAAATATACACATTTTAACTTGATACCTCACTTGGTTATTGCAAATCCTGTGATATGCACCTTTCTGCTACCCATGTTCTGCTTTGGTTGGGACATGGTTAGTGTGGTGAAAAGTCATACTTTTCTGTGATCTTGAATGGGCCAGGCTGCTACCTACAGCTGTGACAAATAGGTAAATAACCAGAGTCTGTGATAATATACTTACACATTGCAGATCAGCAGACCACAGTAAACCAGGTCATCCAATGTTTGCCTTGGTTTGCAGTGTTTTGGAACATGGCCCAGAGTTCTTGCTCTCTCAGTGGAATCTGATGTCCCTGGCAGGCTGTGTAGAATTACACGTTAGAGGAAAGCAAAAGGTTTCCTATGATATTTCCAGGCTTTCTTTGATTCTGCAGAGGCCGTCAATAACAGTGTTGATTATCAGGGAGTATGACCTCAAGTCACGTCAAACATACGATGTCTTTTCCTGGAGGGAAAGGAAGACTACGATTTCCCTCTTTCAAAGATAAGGATTATCACAGTTTTTGAAAGCGTCATTTTGTTCTTATTATCTTTTTTTTTTCTTTTGTAGAAATCCCTCAAAGTGAAGGGAAAGACTAAAGGTAGCTCTGTGTTTAACGATTTCATGTGTCAAGGCCTTTTCAAATAACTAACACGAAAACGTCAGACTTTGGAGCTAGTTTCTCTGGGGATTATCAATCACATTATGATAGAAGAAAAATTGTTTCTGTACTCATGTTCAGATATCTATATATTGCTCATATATTTAGAAATACATCTGCCTTTTAAGTTTGATCATTTGGCCTTCCAAACATGAGACAAAACTTTCTAGAGCATCAATAGCCCACACTCCTAAAGTGTGATAATATTGCTTTTAATATCAGTGGGATGCATTTGATGCATATGTTATTAAGCCATGAATCCTTCTGTCTCTGCAGGAAATAAAATGATTGCTTTTAAAAGGGAGTGGAAAAAGTAATAAAATCCTAATTTAATGGTATCTCAAGTGTTCAATATGGATTTTCAGAACATGTCATTTCCACTGACAGCTCTGACAGTGTATACTTATGTCAAGCTGGTAGTCCTCACATGTAATTCTTACTAAGACTGGAGGTTTCAGTGGCTATCTTCAGTGCCTACTACCTGGATGCTGAAGGAACCAAAATGCTCATCATTTCAACTGGAATTACCTTCTATGGATAACTTGCTTTCAGCTCAAGGGTTGTCAATCCTGCGTTTTAAAGAGCAAGATATAAAAATGTTATTAATGCTTCAGATTGGTAGATCTTTGAAATCAATATATTTTCACTGTTTTTAATGAAGCTGAACAGATTTTTTCCAGCAGAAGACTCAGTCCACTTATTTCAGTGTTTCTCTGGACAGAAGCTTAGTAATTTAATAGTATGATGCTTTGTAACAGAGGTGAAACAAGAAAAGTGAGTTGCAAAGGTGGAAAGTGAAAAAAATTAGCTAAACATYCTTAAGTTAAGTTATTCAAAGATTAATTTTAGAGGAAATAGGCTTCAAAACTGTCAGAACAGATTTCAAGCTTTATTTCCTGTAGTTTCCTTGTTCCGGATAGGTTGCAGTAACATCTAACTATTTTTTTGTCATGTATGACCTTGCAATTTTTAGTGCAGCAGCTATGACAGATGAGATAACTCACTAATAACACCATTCCTGAATGTAAGTTTTGTAAAATTTGCTTTCTTCTCACTTACTCTGAGTCAGCCTCAATTCTCAGTAATTTTGGCTTGTGTTCAATCTCATGTTTTATCCAACACTGCATATAATGAAGTTACTTCTCCTTGCACTGAGTTTTCCACTCAGATATAGATCTGCTCTTTTTCACTCAGACACCAGTGAAYATAGCACTTAGAAGCAGAATTCAAGTCCTGTTATAACACTGAAATGGTCGAGTTACTTGGTAAGCACAAGTTAGTAACAGTGTTCCTGAGACACAGCAGAATTTCTGTTGTATAACGTTCATATAGTAGAATAAATGTCATTTCAATATGTTCTATAGTACTTACGTATATAAGAAACTCCACTTTTTAGTCATTAATAACAAAACCGGAATATCTACATCTGCCRGTACAAGTCCTGCAGAACCTGCTTTATTTCATTAAGAAATTGAAATACTTCCCTCATCAATGCTTTAGGATTCCTGTCTTGTGGATGTTTTTTTCTTGTTCAGTTCAGTTCATTTCCCAAAGAAATTGGGTCATATCCAGCTCAAATCTGAGACGCCTAAAATTTGTGGTCTAGATATGAACTAAATGCCCTTCTTATGGCCACATGAGGTCTAGTCAATCTCCATTGAAAGGCAAAGAGCTAATCAGTTCACTCTCAAATGATCGCCTACATTTGATTACCTGAATGGCTCTCTTAGCTCCAGTTACTGTATTGTTTAGATCTCCAAATTTAGAGAAATACTCCCTAAACATTGGCATCTAGAGTTATTTTAGACATGGTCTCTGGTCTTCTCTAGGTCTTGTGTCACATGTAGCAGCCTCATATGAGTGCCTCAATACATCATGACATCTCAAATGGTGCTAGATGCATGATTTCAGGTAATTGAATCATATTGTAGGTGTCTTAATATTTAAGACAAAATCTACTCATGGGGCCTGCATGTTGCAGGACATTTCCCAAATGTATCCTTACTTTGAAGAACCTGTGTTTAATTAAAGGAAAAAAAAAAAGAAAAAAAGATGATGGTGGGAGAAGAGAAGATTAATGTGATTTGCACATAGCAGAGGCACATTCAAGCTGCCCAGTGCTATGCTCCTTTCCTGCTCTCTATTTATCCCTTCCTTCGTCTGCCCCTAGTTTGCCTGGCAGTTGTTAAAGTAATGTTGAGCAACGTTTAATCTGACCACAGCAGTCTTATTCTAAGAAGCAGTGAATAGACATCTTAAGGACAATTTACTTCCAGAAGGAARCTCTGCTGGAGGCAAATCTCTGGTTCTTTTGTCACTCACATGTACACTGGTTACACTCTCTTTGTRCCTCATGGTTCAACATTCATGTTGGCTGGACACAGCTACCATGTTACATCAGCAAAATCTGGATCCATCAGCACTTGTGTACAACAAAGAGTGTTTCAGCTGATTTCTCATCCCTTTCTCTTTTTATTAAGTAAAAGCAACCTGAGGACACAAAATGCCTGATTGTGCATGTCAGGTGCATGTCCTATTGAGACACCAGACCCCATGAGGCGTAATCATGCTTGACTAAAGGCAGGTAGGAATATCAGGTAACATTTTTCTTCTTGTCTCCATTCAGCTTTCAGATGGAATCAATGCAGGCCAAGGATTAGGTATTGAAATCATTGCAACCCTCCAGCTGGTGTTGTGCGTCCTTGCCACCACAGATCGGAGAAGGAGTGATGTCTCAGGATCAGCACCTCTGGCCATTGGACTCTCCGTTGCCTTGGGACACCTTCTTGCTGTAAGTTTTCCCTCTCACAGTTGATATCTGCAATGTTGCACCTTGGGATGGGTCAGTGAAGGCAGCTAGATGATGGGCAGATCATAGTTTCTTTCTTCTCCCTCTCCTTTGGACACTGACCTTGTTTCTGTGACTTGCATAGCCCAGCTCCCTCGGRCCATGCAACCAGGCTATAACTGATGAGGCTGCACAGATGGGACAGGCTGTTGCTGCAGTTAAACCTCTTTATTTATTAGGAAAGGACTGGCACCTTGCAAAAAGTCTTTTATCCTTTTTCTGAGGAGAACCAGGTGGGATGAGCAAAGGTGTTCTGTCCAYCCGAACTGTGCTGTAGGCTGCCACGAGCGCTATGCTGTCCTGTGTAACACACATGCCACATCTGCATCGATATCTTACTACTGGTTCTCTCTCCACCTCCTAGATTGATTACACCGGGTGTGGAATTAACCCAGCAAGATCTTTTGGCTCAGCACTGATTGCCAACAATTTTGAAAATCACTGGGTAAGTTGAAGAAGCTGGTTTAGATTATTAGACGACCTGCATATATGCAATCACAAGATCAGAACTATTTAAATGCACATGCTTTATTGCAGCAATGTTTTAACSAGTTGCCGTTTGTATTATATTTAACAAAAATAATTGTCTTTCCAAAAATAAGTCTCCTTCTAGTCCTGATTAAACTCAGGAGGTCACAAAGTCTTCAGGATGATAGTGTATGTTCCAAATAGTGCAGCTGGTTTTATTTGGTTATTTCWCTTTACATTTAATTATTTTAATTATTTGAAACTTTAAAGCCTCATTGCACAGAATCCTGTTCTGGGTATTTATAATTTAAATTGAGTTTGTAAATTGCTACTGCTTAGTCTGGTAAATTATATTTTAGGAAGGCTCTTAAGCAAGTTTRCAAAATGAAATGGATCATGAAATATTTGGAAGCTAATAAAATATTCATCTGCTTAAAGATAAGCATCTGCTTATGTGCTTTCATGGATAATGCACTGGACATCATACAGATTTTAAAATTATTCTCTATGGTCAAAATGAGGAATTTCATGAAAWTGTTACTTATTTCACTAAAACTCAGAAAACTAGGCTAAAGCTCATATGAAAGTCTTAAACGAGCGCATGTTCTTCAGTATTTAAAATGTAGCTTGTTCTAACTCTCCTACTCATGATTTTTCAGCCATTTGCATAAATGTTCATGGAAATTCAGTGATAGTATAATTGGACTGTGCAAATTTTGGATACACATTTCAATCTAAAGGGTAAAATATAAAAAGAGATGTCATTTATCTCCCACTTAAAARCTCCTATTGAGTTACTGAGATAATATAGCTAAGTTAGTATTTTCAGAAGTGTGTAGAAAAATTGGTTGGCTTTTGGGGGACAGAGAAAGAAATCAGGAGAGACAGTAATTCATATTAAAACAATAACACTGCCAGAAAAAAAAAGAAAGTAAAAATATTTCAGACTCAGGGTCTCTTTAACCATACAGGTCCCTCAAAATCATGTTCTCTTTAATAATATCAGTCTATACATTTATTACCTCTCCCTCCAAACTTTGCTTGCCTTATGCAGTTAGGCTGGCACAGTAGCTAATAGTTAATTATGCCCCTAGTTAGTCCTCACAAAGCATTACTTTCCAACTCCCCCAAGTATCCCTGCAAGTCAGTGGGAGAAAGAAATTTAATACACTCAGTTGTTCTGAGTATGCCTAAAATTTAGCCTGAGTAACAGAGATGTTTTACCAGGAGATGCCTAATTTTAACTATCCAAACTTGACAAAGTAGTCACAACTATTCAACTCTGAGTGTGTTACCAACATTTAGTGAGAAATTCTGTCTTCTTGCCTATGCAATTAAATAAATATTCAATTAATGGCCTTAATGGTTTAAAAGCTTTCACTGTACATTTTATGCAGAAAACCTTCAGAGGTTYTCAGAACAGCTTCAAATCCACTAATACCTGAAGTACTAACTGGGCTTGGCAATGTGTTTCAGATCTTCTGGGTTGGCCCAATTATTGGAGGAGCAAGTGCTGCCCTCATTTACGACTTCATCCTGGCTCCCAGAAGCAGTGACCTAACCGACCGCGTGAAGGTGTGGACCAGCGGCCAAGTAGAGGAGTATGATCTGGAAGGAGATGATATGAACTCCAGGGTTGAAATGAAGCCAAAATAAAGAAGGACAAAGAGGGGAAAAAGCACATTGATTTCTGAAGATTTTATCAGTGTTATAGACTCTCTGTAAACCATCAAGCAGTACTTTATTTTTTAATTCARTATGGTTTTCCATTTTTTTGCCCCCAATCTTTATAGCATTTTTATATCTGGGGWTTTTCCATTACAAAGTCTTCAGGCCAAGAAGTCGTCAGACACTTGTGCCTAAGCTAAATAAATGGGATTAAAATGTAACACTTCCCTCACCATCACTAAGTTTTCTGGTGTGTGTAGTGTGGGTTGTTCTTCAGCACATCACTCAGTAACGACTCAGTTCAGATGACTGGTCTGTTTGCTGAAGGAATAGATACCTAGGACAAAGAGCTACCTGTACCAATAATGGAGGTTTTATAACAGATACTGGAAGAAGAATTTTTACAAAAAGTACAAGGTGATATCAAAAGTTAGCAGCTTATGCGAAAAATTATCTCAAACTATTGCCCCAAAATATTTTTGCGAAAGAAATGCCACTAAAAAAAAAAAAAAAAGTTATGTTGAATCAATCCTAGTTTTCAGTATTATTGATAATCTCCAAGAAAGAGACCAGAAATTTGTTAAGCAGGACAAAAATCTCCAAGATCCCAGAATCCCTTCCAATCTTTCATTGTCCTTGAACCTGCATGCAGCCCATTACGAGGATAGGGAATAAGCAACAACAGCAAAAAGATACGTGAATTCCTGGGAAGTAATAACTAGAAGTCAATTTGGAGAACAGTGATAACAACGGCAACAAGAACAACATGCTGCCAACATGTAAACAGGATCTGATTGTTCCTGTGCCTCCTCTGCCTTTGTTCGTCTTACATAATTTAACTCAGTCTTTTAAAACACGCCAGGAAGAAAAAGGCCCCTTTCTTCCTGACCCTATTTTAATAACTAGTACTATGAAATTCAGGGACAACAACTAGATATACATGAGCATGCTTTCTAATGAGAGACAAATAAATACTTGTGTGTAAGTCCATTTGGGGGTTGTTTTTTTTTTTTTAATATATATATATATATATATAATTGTTTATATGTATGTTTTCTACAGAAAGCCTAGTATACTGTTTTATAAGAAAATGAGAGCAGAAGAWAAGTGGGAAGAATTACAGAAGTGCTTAGCAAAATAAATGACACTGGAAATGTAAAGAAAACTAACAATTCTAAACAACGTGGACAGCTATTTTCTGTTGTCGTTTTTGTGTGTTTGCTACTTTCGATTTCCTGAGTAACCCATAGGAGTAGCTGGTCTTTTATACTAACTATAGAATATAGCTAAAGCAGATAGGTGCTGATACACTTATTCTGCTGTAAACAGTTTTACATAAGAAATAAGTCCTGGAGAAACCTATGTGAAAAGCTATATATACAYTTACCATTCAGACAAGGGATGATTTGACGGATATCTCCTGTTATGGAAACGGTGCGGACGTGGGAACCCAGAGAGGTTCAGATGGGTTAGATCATTTCATGAAGTTGAGTGGTGTATGACGAAAACAAAGAAATTCGAAACACCAGCAAATCAAAATAGAATACRTTATTTTTTCTTACCTACATTTGGTATATTATCCCATGTATTGTTTATGTAAATATGGCATGATTGGATTTTGGAGCGATTAAAAAATAAACAAAATCAGTTGTGCTAACACATGAAATGCTCACAATGCTTGATTTTTAACCTATCTTGCAGCGTAATGCAATTTCATTTTCTGTAGCATCCTCRTAGTGCCCACTCATAAAATAGGATTGAGAATATTTCTGCTTTTCATAGAATCATAGAATAGAATTTTCYACTCTTAACTGCTTCTTTCATTTGATGCTATTTTTTGGGGAAAGTAAAGGTTCTTTAATAGTTACAGTAGACCAAACAGGGCCCTCACTTGAAGGCAAGGTCTATCTAAAATGAACTTAGAGATAGAGCAGCATACCAGGACCTGGTTCTGGCTTTACAGAATCTTCTTTCTGCTTTATTTGCTGGTATCCCARTGCACTAAATGACTCAAAATTATCCCTTTTCCTAACCCTTTTTCACCACAGAATTTATCATCCAGAACAGCTGGACAAATCACTGAAAGTAAAAAGTTTGCTCCAGTAAGATGGAGCTAAATTAACGCTTACAGTGATGGAGAAGCTGTGAGATTCACAGGCCTACTTCCAATGCAGAGCAATATCTTCAGCTATTTTCTACCCCTCAAAGTCCAAAACTTTCTGAGACAAGCAATATAGCCTTTCTGTTTGGTGTGTGATGGGTCTGTCTCATGTTAGCTTATCTAGTTACTGCTTATGATCATCCCAGTAATAAATGAAATAAAAGGAAAGATGTGCAACAATTGTTTCATTAGTGAAGAAAAAAAAAAACAGGTCAAAATAAATAATGTGCGATTTGTTGGTGTATTTATTCACAGTGATAACATTTAAACTTGCTGAAAGCTTCTGGTAATGGTCCTTAGAAATTAAACAAAAAACATCACAGCAAACTTCCRGGCTTAAATCCCTCTGCTCCTCTTTCTTTTATGAGAAGGAAAAACTTAATGATGTGTTTAAAGTACTTAGTAGTACTTTAGTAGTGCACTTTAGTGTAGTACTTAGATCCTGAACTGAGAAAAGCAGTTCCTAAATAACATAAGGCCATAGCTACTAATAGTTTCCCCKTGCTTGGCATAAATAGTTTTGCTTTGTGCAAAAACACTTAAAAGTTATCGGCGTTCCATTAAAATACTTGGAGGGTACCCAGCAAAGGAATCAAAAGCATGAAGCAGCAGGCATCAAGTCCCACTAACAAATGTCAAGTGGACAAATGAGGTTACTACGAATCTCTGCAAACTCTCCCTGAATCGAAGAGGAAGCCTTAAACGGACTTGTTTGAAACAGCTCCCCTGATGTATGTACTAATAGTTCCTGACCTTTGGACAAATAGACCATATCTGTGCCCTGGTGTTTCCTGGGGATGAACCTGCAAATTTCTCACATGTTCTAACCGGAAAACATAATAAAGGGTTGATGCTTCCACAGACTAGCTGGGGACCACCTGCCGTGGTCCCTGGATCCACCCTGTCGGGAGGGCTGCGGCATATGAGATGGTCACGCAGAGTGGCTGCACGGATGCTGGTGGATGAAAGAGTGTGAGAGACCATTCCCCACCACGGGAACGTGGTTGTCTATTCCCTTCCCTTGGTGGAGCGCTCCCTGGAAAGCTTCTGGGCCATCCCAGTTAGCTTTCTCCCAAACATTTCCTGGGCAAAGCTGAGCAATGTGAAGGTGATTCACTCGGCACCGCTTGCTCTGAGGGCCAGCTGGGACAGAGGACATCAGCAGCACAGATATACCCATGCGGTCCTTTAGGGAACTGACAAAACACTGTCTGCTTATTCCATGCAGCAGCACAAGATAATTTAGAAGAAGTCTAAGCAAGATCCTTTGAATTATTTCCTGGAGAAACCCCTGCCTCTCCATTGAATTGATAGACAATTGAGGAAGCTAAGGGTCCCAACTTTATCTTTACTTCTATCTTTAGAAGTAAATACTTGCCCCACCTCCTTCCCCTTTTCCCCATTGTAACAGAGGCAGTTTAATTTTAGATTTTACATTGCTCAACTTCACGTGGAATTTTAACACATGCAGGGAAAGAAAAGCGATTCAAACATAACATAATGACAGCCGATAAACCAGGAAGCGTCCATTGTCCTTCTATATCCACCAGCTGCACCAGCCACAATTCACAGCTTAATGTTTTTAAAAATTAAAATAACACAATAATACTAATAAAGTGTTTCTCATAGTATTTCAGCATTTTCCTTTCTTGCACCCAGATGAAGTTGGGACGTGCCAAGAGTCACACAATAAAATCATACTAAAAGYATGGTTGTTATGGTTCAGTTGAAGTCTGGGTTCTAGTAAAAACATCTCTCAAGAACTGGTATGAGTTTCATTTTACTCAAGCCTGATATCCTTGTAAGGATATTTTTTTCTCATATATAATTTTTCTGAAATAATAGAAAAAAATTTGCCCAGAATTCCTTTTAGGCACAAATATATTATTTAATAGATTTTTCAATGTTGAACTGTAAAATCAAACCCCTGCTTTAACAAGTTCATCAATGCATAAACATTAATTGTCTTTATGATCACATCACCTCACATTCCTGAACTCATCTACCAYGTTTGGCATATAGGATTTGTGAGAGGGTTTACTACAACCAATCGATAACTCCCACTGTCTTTGAAGTTTGGACTGTGGCACTACTGSGGCTCCCATTCCTTCTCTAGGAACAAAATTTCTGTTCGTCTCAGGAAATCATACCCGGAAGAGTGTAAGATGAGCATAAACAAGTGTAAATAAGTGTAAGATGTGCGTAAACAGATCCCGTACCGTTTCATGAAAATGAGGCAAAGTAATGAGTTTTTTCAGTGTTCTAGTACTTAGTAGTTAATCATCTAGTCAAAACTATATTTYTGTGTATCTTTGTTTTCACTGGTTCTGCTATCATATTATTTCCCAGAAATTGTTTATCATCCTCTCACATAGACATAAAGCAAATATTATTTTCAAAACACTTATACAATATAAGAAAATTAATAAATGTCCCTATATTTTGAAACCCCCCATGGTGATTACTGTGAAACATGGACAAATTTATGGTTAGTTTCATCTGAGACAAATTAGAATATGCTTGGAAGTGGTCTGAATAGTCCTTGGGTACGTAAACTTCCAGGTAATAATGGGAATGGACACCTCAACCAGAATATACKCTGTGGGGGGTTGTGTTCCTAGCTGGTTTGTCTTGGTACATGCCTGTGCCTGATCAGTTCTCCGTTTCTGTGTCTTTGCCTTTAAAAAAAATATTATTAGAGACCTAAGCTCCTGACAATTCGACGTAGCCTTGGATGTCTGCCCTGTTCTCCCATCCCCTGTATAAACTATCATTTGCAGGAAGAGATGGGCAGGTAATAGAGGAATTTGTTCACTTTTCACTTTAGTTAAACTATACCCTACAGGCCTTGAGTCATGCCTCTTTGAATGAATCCTCACCTCTTCAACCATTTCAGTCTGTGTGTTATGAGGTTTAGAGATTTCAATAAAAAAAGATCTCCAGAAACTTAACGTGCTCCACTTTTTAGATCTCCTGAACTTCCTGATTTGTCATGCTCTAAAATTTGCCATGAATTGCCCTCATTGTGCCATTTCCTCTTTTCTGTTTCTATTCTCGTCTCAGGGCAGGAATTAAGAAGCTTGCGAAAAATTATCAAGGTAATGATATTGCTTGCCCATTTCTGGTAACGTTCATAGGGGCCTTGTTTCCACTTTCTCTTTTCCTTAACACTTTCTTTCCAAAGTCCTGAGAAAGACCACTATCATTTAAAGGTGGTCCCGCCATTTAACTTCTCCTCCCTTTAGGTTGTGATAAGTTTCTAAAGGGTGTGTCCTTACTTCTGGAGAAAAACCTGGAGGGATTGGGCATTAATCCATTTTTTTGCCATTGAAAACAAGCAAAACAATGTTCTCTGGTGCTTGGGAGCCAAACAGCAATTCTTGGCAAAGAAGTGCAATTGCTGGAAACAGTAATAATTTTTTTCCTGAAAAGTAAATGAAGCACTTKCAGGTAGCACTCTGGCCAAAAGGCGGATGTGGCTATAAAAAGGACAAGCTGCAGTACATGCTTGCCTTCCCTTGGGATCTCCAGGTTTTCCTTGTTGCACTATTTCACATTATTGCTTAATCGGGAGGAATCTGGTATGAATTAAAAGATAGAAGGGGGAAGTGACAGATCTGCCTGATTTTATATCCTATCAGTGTTATAGGGGGAAAGAGGTCACTTGTACTGTGACTGTATTTTCTGACCTGCAGTCAGAGCTGATTTTCTCCAAAAAACCCTCAGCATTGTTCTAGGAATGAAAGAAGAGCTAATTTACGTTCCTAGCTGGCCTTAGGATGTTCTGCACTGTCACAGTAGCATAAAACATCTTTTGTGATATTGGGGAACAGACACTCATGCTATCATGTCTGCTATGAAGGATCTACTCTCAACTTTGGCTGATTGTTAGCCAGTTTTGGGATCTAATCTTAGGCACTTATTTTAATCTGGGGGACTCTGAAAGAACTATGATGTATTTGACATTTTATGTCTGYTCCAGAGCAGCACTAACATGACTGCTGAGGGTGGAGAAGGCTGGAAAGTCCTGCCAGTGTGATTGCCCAGTGGGCCTTTAATTCCTTATTTCTTGATAACCCATGTCAGCCCATTTTTGCTGACCTTCCAAATGCCTTTCTTTGCATAGGTTATTGATGAAGGAGGCATGAACTRACAGAAATTTATTTGCCACAGATGGGTTTTTGGCCTCTAGGGTAAATTTTGTTTTCATTCTTGCCATTGCTAAGGCTGGCAGATYTATACCTTTCTGCATTATCTTTTGTCTATTTAATATAGAGGGAATGTTTTATGAATCTGGGTTCACGTCTCCATTTACATGGTTTGTAGGTAAAAGACATGAAGGAATGTGAAAGCTGCAATTAATTCACCATTGTGAATCACTCCTTCAGGCTCTTCTAGCATACCGTGTGCTCCAATGCAATTTTAGTGGCCATCAGCAGAACTGAACATCCGTTTGCCAATATCTTTCTTGCACTGGGGAGAAAAGCTGGGGACACTATGCCAGATGTGACCTCATGAAAGTTAGTAGAGGAGAATCATTATATCACTGCGTTTGTGTCTTCTTGAAAAGCAGGTATCTTAAAATTGACCAGACAAGTCACAGCCTTAGTTCTCTTCACTAATAAAAGAAGCTGAGGGTGGCCAGCTCCACTACAGAGATTGTCACCACAGATTTCTAAAATGAGATGAAATAAACCCCGTTCTTAACTCTAYGCTTCATACTGAGTGGCATCCAGTGCACAGYATTAGGTGCTTCTACTCTTCACTGGCAGAGCAGGATACACTAGTCTGAAAAAAGCCTTTCTAGGCCCAGACCGTCCTTGACACAATACCGTYGCCAGTGTATTGTTTCCCACCTCAGGACTGCCCCAAATCCTCTTTTACTGAGAGAAGTCTGCATCTGTTCYTTTAGGCAGCAATTAGCTATGGGTAAACAGCAATTAGCTTTTGGGCAACTGAAATCAARTGAGGTGAACATCAGCCTTGGCGAGAGGATTGGTCCTGCTGGTGTGGGTCAAGTATGATCTGGGAATGTTGTTTTTTCAGAGGACTTAGAGAAATAACTAGTTTCTGGCTGCTGACTGAGCTTCAGCTGGAGTAAATCTGTAGATTTGTTCAGAACTTGAACTTTAGGCTTTGAGGGACCTTAAAGACAAATTAGATTCTCTGTAGATATTTAAGTGATTTAGGCACTTCAGACATGCACACTGAGTTATGTTTATATTCCCTTTCAAGTACTTTGGCTTGTCACATGAGGACTTTTCACATGACTTCTCAAGTACTTTGGATTTTTGTTGCATCTGACCTTCTATCAAAACATTCAGCGTGGTTAATTATTATATTAGGGTTTTCACGGTGTGAACAATAACCTCTTTCTTCCCTTAAAGGATTGTTTGTCCAGTTAGTCAGTTTTGTCCAATATTGTTAAGGAGCCTTGACTTTGGCTTCTCGATAAATAATAGCTGTTTCCTGAGYCCATTCAAACGTTGAAATCATTGTTAAATTTTAATAATGGCCTTAGAAAACTGTGGGGTTTCACCAATACACATTTATTCCAAATATAAATCAGGGCACTCGGGTTTAAATGGTGCCTGGTCCCATGGGTCTGGCTTTGTAAATCTGCTTGAATTTTTTTACATGCATAAAGAAAATGGAATAGAGATAGAAGAGTTGCAAGGTCTGCAAGATGTAATTAATTGACACCCTCTGGAATGAGTGATAGCTGAAGTATGGAAAACACAGTATGATCACACCCTGATGTTTACAAAGTGCACTTTGTGCCACACTRTGCCAAGCCAGATTATCAGAGTGGCGTACAACTTTCATATGACTCAGTAAAAAGCATGTATGTGTAGGTGTGTAAACTTTTGTGCATGTGGTTATACACATGGAAAAGTATGTATGTGTGCTAGAGTTATATAAAACTACTAATGAATCTGTGGGGAACACTATTTTACAACTCCTGTTCCRCTAGAGAAAAGCTAACAGTCCTTAGGTGAGTTTTGACAAAGTCTCAGAATGCAGTTGATACTATATTCATAGGGATAATTTGGACAGATCTGTTTTAGTGCCTCTTTTATTTTCATGGTAGAAGGAAACATCATCATTCATATTGTATTCTGCAAATGTTTCTKATCAGTTTGTTATTTGTTTAGTTTAATATTTGAGATGTAGCATTGTTCAGTCATTCCAGAGAATGTGTTTTGACTCCCAAACTAAGCCATCTAAATTAAGTGTAYGCATGGTAGGAATCCAAACGTAGGTAATTTTTAAGCTCCCATTAAAGCCAATGGGAGCCAATTTCACTACTTAATACAGCTAGTGAAACCTGAAGATGACAACATTAGTATTAGCTGTATAATTGTGGAATTCACTGGCAATACTGAGTAGGCCTTGATTGACTAATAGGAGCTTAGACACCTGTCTCTCATGTAAGTATTCATCCCARGACAGTTTATAGCCTGCCAGGCTATAGGAGAAACCTTGAACGTGGGTACCTAAAGTGACATTTCTAACAAGAAGATGAGGGAAATTTGGAGGTACACAATTTTCTCGTCCTTTTCTATGGTCTTCAACACCTACCTAAAACCAAGAAATCCTTTCTTTGAAGCAGTGCAGAAATTTCAGCTTCTAAGAATCAACATTTTTCTGCATCTCCCTTTCCCAGGTTTGGCTAGTACTTTCTTTAGTTGACCTAATTGCTGCCTATTGGMCACGTATTGCAGAGTGAAGGCTCCCAGCCTCTCTGGAGTTGACAGTTCATGGGAATGGATCTTCCTAAACATCTACATTTGTACAAGATCAGTCCTGCCTACTGTTCTGCTGAAGGTTTGTTCCTTAGGAGCCCAGTGATGTTAACAGGAGGCCTTGCTGCTTTGTGCAATTCTGTTTAAGGCAATCCCTAGAGGAGTAGTAGTTAAAGAAAACTGTCTGCAACCTGGGGTTTTTAAAATAGAAGCAGATGGCTGGAACTCTGCAGCCAGCTGGGCTGCAGTTAGTAAAAGCTCAAGAAAGATTTTGAGGTCAGCCGTGCACTGTGGGAACAGACAGGCTATGGTGTGTTTGAACTGGAGATTGAAAAATGAGCCACAGCGGGAGCCGCTCTTTGATTCCTTCAGACAGTTTTAGAAAGGTCACTCTGCTTTATTCCCTCCAGCTGAATGGCTCAGACCTGGGAATGAGTTCGCTGAGCTACAAAGAGCATCCCTGGTCAAAATGCTGTCTCCCTTTCACGTCTCTCCTTGTCTCCACACTCCAGAACATTTCCATCTTCTTTGATTTCAGACCTTCTTCATTAGTATTCATCCCAAGATGATTTCTCTCTCTTAATTATACTAGAATATGTCACTGGRCCAGTCTCAATTTTGTTAAGTAAGCCCTGATGAGGGTGGATTTCACATCTTTGTCATTACCTTACTAGGAATCTATTCTCTCTGCTGACATTTGCTCTGCAGCATTTTTTTTCCCCATTTCCCACTGTAGCATGTGTTCTGCATCCATCACCACACGACACAACCAGGAATTGGGCTGTTCCTTACAGTGCCTCTGGCATCTCCTGTATCTCAGGACACAGTTCTCTCTCTGACACTTTCGTAACTTTTTGGACTTACTCCATCCTTCAAACACTTTCTTGGTACCAAATTCTCTTATCCTTCTTGCTCCCCTTTTTTAATTCCGCTTTCTCTCAGATCATTGTTAAACACAGTAATACCTATTTGGCAAATGACACAAGTATATAGTTGATCTTAAGCCTTGATTACTGAAAAGAGACATTCGGGAGCTAGGAAAATTTAGAAGTCAAGTCTTAGGGTAAAAATGAAGGGAAGGATAAGGATGATTAGCACATCAAGAGACTTGGGCTGAAATACAACTAGTCTCCATGGAACAGTCTGGTTAAGATAAGGCTATTGGTCAGCAACCTGACTTTGACATACATACAGATTTTCTTTCTCCTTTTCCCCAAGTTCTTATTTTCAGTGTTTGTTGATTTGCCAGATGCAAGGCAGTTCCAKGTTCCTGACTTCAAGCTCCCACTAATCACCCCCACGAGTTACAGGAAGCAATATCAGGGCTTTAAGAGTCCTTAGGGAATGAAAAGTTGGACTTAACAGGGGAGACTGGCAGCAGATAGAAAGGGAGGAGTCTAAATTTGGATTCTGTGGAGGTGTGAAAGAGTAACATCTGGGATGAACTGGGGTGGAAGGCAGTGCAAATAGTTGTCTTGAGTCCAGTTTGGCCCTGTTAGGCTGATTTGTTCTTTGACACAAATAACATATGCCCTTCTTTAAGTCCTCTGAGGAATATCAGCTATTATGACATAAAWGGAAGATGCTTTGACCTTATATTTTTCCCTTGATGATATCTCGAGACTATGGTATAACTATGTGGTATAATATGAATATTTCATTGAGAAAATGTCCTCATACTCCATGAAAAAAAGGAATTATTTTGGCCTCTGAAGGGCTGTCTAGTCATTAAAGGTACAAGATATGAGAAAGAGAGTGAGAAGAAATAGCTGAAGGAGGAGGACGGGGAACAGACAGTCCTCTTTGGAGGTAGGAAATAAATTTATGAAGTTCATCTGTTGACTCTTAGTATGTTCCAGAAAACATACATGATACATATGAATATGTGTATCTGCTCASTGGGTTTTGATTTGCTGTAAACAGTTTTGAATGGTGCTGTATCACCATTTATCTTTTTTTTTTATACCAGATACATTTATCTTGTATCAGGTCCTCCTCTCAATTCCCTTGCTAAAGTTCCTATAGCATTCAGAGAAGGGTATCTTCGACCAGGACCATATGTGAAAAAGCCTTTAGTTTGTTTCTATTATGCTATATTACTTGATTTTCTTTATGTTTTCTTTTGTCACATAAGAAAACAGTTTTCTTTAAATATATCAGTTTTGAGAAAGGAGCTCTATAGCACTTTCTGTACCTAGTTTTATTTCTCAGTTTTTATTTCGAGAGTTTATATAGCAGACTTTGCCTTGGATGGAGACTTGGCGCTTCCTCACAACTGGTTAAAAATATCTGGATGTTCTGTTTCATTCCTTGTGCTCACCCATGCCTCTCATTAGAAAGTGAAATGCCTTTGAAAATCAGGCTGGTAAAAAAATGGGGACACAGCACAAGCTTAACTAAGTGARGACAGAGCTCACACCTTGCCCAGCAACTAGCAAACATTGGTGAAGTTGTAAGGACGAAGCCCACGTGAGTGATACTTTTGCCGATATATTTCTGCAGCATGTTTTTGTTGAATGAGGGCACTGAGAAAACGAAGGCCTCGGTGTGCCAGGGCTGGACCTGAAGCCTGCTGGCACTTTGCAGACTTGCTGATGCAATCTGTGAGCAGCAAAAAAGTGTAACATATGGGAGCTACATTATTCAGTATGTTGGTTGCTGGTGTTACAACATTGGGCAACTCACTGCCTCGTCTGAGCTAAAAGGGGTGCAAGAAATCTAAAACCAGTATTTACTCCAGCAAAAGCAACCTGTAACCTTTTTCTCCTTGAATTTGGTCATTTCAGGGCCTAGTAAGCCTGGTACTTAAAAACGTACAGTCTTTGATTGAACTAGGGCCAAAAGAAATGATGATGACTAGACTGCACTGCAGTTGTGTCTGAAAGGTTGACAATGGTTGAGGTGGGAGAGGGAGGCTGGAAGAATGAGACCAACAGGGAGGTATTGCTGCCTACACAGATAAGTCATTTGATTTGAACCTTTGCCAGGCAAAGGCTTACTATAGTGGAAAGTGCATTGTATTCCGACTTCACAGCTGCTGTTTGTTGGAGTCGTATGAGACAATTGTTCTCCCTCAATGTCTGTTTTTATTACATTTGATTCATTTGGAAGTTTCTTGCAAAGCATTTTTTTTTTTAGGAAGGGAGAGAAGAACCAAACATACTCTGACTCAACAGAAGAGAAATACCCTTTTAAGATAACCAAAAAGCAGCCTGATGAGATTTATTTCATTTGGGAAAAGATGAGTAGGCTTTGCTAAGGTGAAGGTAAATTGCCACGTTTTAGTCCCAAGTGCATCCAACACTGTAAGGTTTCTCCCAGAAACTGTCCCATCCCTCCCCGACTTTTATTGAGGGTGAAGGATAATTCTTCATCTCCTAGTGTGACAGAGAGACTCTTGGGTTGCAGGTCTCCCTCCAGCCTCCTCCCTCTCCTAAAGCTGGCTCCAATGAGGTGCAGAGGTCCTTTGACTACTTGACAAGATGTTTTCAGTGCCATCCAAGTGCAATTCTCGGTTCAGCCCTTCTCTCTCGGAGAGGGAACGGCAGCCAACCTACCTCTTTACAAAAGTCTCTCTTTGTTGTCCCTTTGGCATCCGGAGACACATAGTGTTGCTAATCAGTCTGAAGGCCTGTGTTCTCCAAAAATTAGGTCCTGCAAACAAGCAGAATGAGGAGACAGCGAGACTCAAGCGGCTTGCCAGATTATTCAAATAGAGGCAATGTACAGTGTGCTTTATCCAGCCATACCCACAAAAAATTGGAGAACAAACTGTCTACCCTCARTAAATACACCCAGAAGAGAAGGGGGTGGAAAGGAGTTTTTCTGATATCACCAGGGCTGTGGACAAATAAAAGGGGAAAAAAACCAAATTTTAAAATTTTATTTAAAAATTTGGAGCAACTTTTTTATGTGGACTCATTTAATGCCAGTCTCTGAAAGGCTGTCATTGCCTCACAACCACCAAGAGTAGAGACTAATGTTTCAAACTGGACAGAGGTGTTGCCTGCCTCTCCCCAAAATTCACGGCTTCTGCACATTTTCTGGAAATTTCCTCTCTGTCATACCTTGGCGTTTGAAATGGTGTGCGGATACGTGTGTGTGTGTGAGTGTGTGTGCATGTGTACATAGGAGAGTTTGCATGTGTACATGTCTATAAATATCATTTCCTATCCAGAGACTGGAGTGCAGAGTGCCAGCTTGGTGTCAAGCCAATATTGTTGTGTTCTGGGAAAACGCGCAACGAGAAGCCGTATTTTGGTTTTGATAAGAGTTCAGTTTAATCACGACAGAAGCCAAGTCATCCCAAATTAAAGCTTAATGCAGGCTATGATACCAGTGAAGTTGCAGCACATAGTTTTCAAAGAACATGAGCTAATGTCTAGAAAACATAATGGAGGAAAGGCCCCGTGTTTTGCCTCTGGCCTCGTTCACCATCTCCATTTCTGGTCTCAGGCAAGTGGCACGAGGCAATATTTGCTATCTTGGAGAATAAAGAAGTAAAATCCAAATAAGAGCTGCTAAACAAAAACTAAGAATGTTTGCAAAGTTTCAGAGCACTCTAATGTCAAACTGTAATGTGTGCCTAAATATGGACTAACACCCAAGTTTCTTTTTCAAAGTCACCAGACTGAATTAGGAACTCAAATATCATATTATTTTTCTGGGACATCTCCTAATTCACTCAGATACTTTTGAAAACCTTRCCTGTGATATGTCACTGCTTCAGTTTCCCTCCCTTAGTTTCCCTGGCTTCACAAAGGCTCCGTGAGGTTTAAGTACCTGTGGACTTGCAAATACTCTGAGATATAGTTGTCAGTTCTCAGTCCACTGTTTTCATTTTTAGTTTAGCAAGMGAGTTTTTATTATTATGGAGAAGTACAGCAAGGGCCAGGATGAAATCTTAGCAAGATCTATATCATATAACATAACATGCACCTCACTAAAAGGATATTCTAGTGTCAAACTTAATCTGAATTTTCTTCTTTTTCTTCTGTTTTGTGAAGAACTCTTTCTTTTTTCTTTTCTTCTCTTTTTTTTTTTTTTGTACTCCAGATATCTTGTCCAGATATCTTATAAATTTTTTTCTTGTTACTCAGAAAAGTGTTCTCTGTAGTGGCTGCAACTGAAACACACCACGAGGTTGTTTGTATCAGCTCTTCTCTTGCTAGCTAGCATCTAAGAATTAAAAGAGAAGAAACAATAAAATGTCGCTTTAAAGAAATATGAAGTTCAGATACTCTATTTTCCTTGTCCAAAACTGAAAGGAAGGCAAAGAAATAAAGGTCAATAAACATATTTTATTTTAGTATTTACAATATCTGACTTTCTCTGATAAGACTATGATCAGGTACTTACCTCCTCTTTGTATCTTCTGATTTTTTTTTTTGTAGCTCTCTAACTTTCATAATAATAATAGTGTTCCATAGCAGATGAAGATATTGCTTGCATTGTTTTGTTTTTTTCAGAGATAGTTTTCAACTCACTTGTGTCCTTTTACACCTAAGCTGGCAGTTCTGTGAACCCACTGAAAGTTTAAAATAAATGGCTTTGCATAAACAACTCTCTCCCATCCTTTACAGCTGTTTCTCTACACCCTTTTGGAAATTATTGCTCAATCCCTTGTCTTTGGTTGCAAGTCTTTCTATTTGCCTGAGTCAAGTGGAATGAACTTCTGACCGTTTCAAACGCCTAAGAGACAGATCTGGTAAGGGATTTAGGCACAAAGGTACATGTTCTTGTGAAACTGGCAGGGCTGCAGATTTACCACTTGACAACTAGCAATTGCCCATGCATGTACCTAGTGTGAAGAAGATGAACACATCAAGAAGTCAGTTACTCTGYRTTTATAGATGGYAGGAAAACACCTACAAGGTTGTATYTTGCACAAAAGTTCATCATAGATGACAAGCAGATCTCAACTGGCCTCTGAAGTCTCCTTTACTCAATAGACCAGTGCTTAGTATGACAAACTCAAGTTTCAGTGTCATCTCTGCTTGAAAGCCATTGGACTATAGTTCATTAGTGAAAATTCACTAATTGCTAAGATGGTGGTATTCTGAGAACAGAAAGAGGGGAGAAATCTCTCTCTCAGTGTAGCCTGGTGGAGCAAATCTACTTTRCCAAACTAGTTAATATACATTGAATACGTGACTTGAACTAAGGAGGAGAGCTTATGAAGGCACGCCAGGGCAGCGGGGTTTCATACTGCTTCCAGTCCAAACTGTCATCACCCGCTCAAAGAGCAGGAAATGCACTATAACAGAACAGAGGGTCAGTGATGTGGTCTAAGAGTCATTTCTATCCTTTTCTTACTGATGAGGCAATGTGAAAGCACTGGAGAATGAGGAGAAACCAGGCTCCAGTAATTTGTGTAGTTTGTCAGGGCAGCAGCTGATTGCTCAGTCCTTGCTTTCTTTTTCAGTATATTAGATTCCAAAAGAGTAAAACAAATCTATTTATAGTAAGTGAAAAACAGACTTGAAGAAAAAAATCACAATATATTTTTCAAATGTTCTCTGGAAGAAGGTCCATAAACAAACAAACAAAAAATAATCCCCCAAACAAGTTCTCTTCTTCATCTAGAAATATTTCAAAGCACTTTCAAAATTTATTTTGTGCATTGTATCGTTCAGACATGACGTCCTTCTCTGCTGATACTCAGAGTTTCCATAAAACAYGTGTGATCAGTGGCAAACAGAGATCCCACAACCGTGGTGAGATGCCTACTGTTAACACTGAAGTCTACACATCTGGAAGGGCTCATAGCAGTTCAGACATTCAAGTCTGTCATACAGGCCAAGCCAATCCTGACACTTCACCCTTTTTTACCCCATCCAAACTTCAAATTATTTAGTCACTATAGCGGTGAAAATTAAAGAATATTACACACAATTCTTGTGTAGGGACAAGGTATCRATGACATTTTCATCATTTGGAACTTCACAGGAAATGAGATACATATAGTGCTATTAACAAAAAYGGATAATCAGTCAGGAAGGAAGATTTCTATTTCTTCCTTGCTATTTGCTTAAAGGGGAAATGTGTGTTTCTTTGCACACATCGTTACGAAGGAACACATCTCACTGCAGCTGGATRTTACTCCAAGTGATGTGTACWGCCACTATACAACGAATGCTGAACCTAAATTACAACTTATTAATGATCGTTGCACCTCATTACAATGTTGTCCAAGGTGCAGATAAATACCAGAGTTTTTGAGCATCCTCTCTCCTCCTTGAAGAATGTGTCRGAGGAGAATCATTACTGCCATCCCTATACCTCACAGCATCAACTTCCCAGCAACGGACTAGATTTATAATTGATTTCCTGCCTTTGACAGGAGTTCTTCAATAAGGTTACAGTTCTGCTTTGTTTGCAGTTTATTTCTTCCTGTACAAGTTTCTGCCTCCACCCTAGAATGGACTTGGTGTTTTGCTCGTACAAGGGTATCCTGACATAGCGAGGTGGGAATTGGAGAGGGAAATTACTACACTTCCCCCTTTCTGATCAGAGAACAAATGAGAATTTTTATGTCTTTTTCTATTTCAGAGGTCAGCTGGTCATATTGTCCATTCCYAGTGCCTATCTCCTCCCTCCCCTTTTGTTATTATGAGGAACATAGCAGGGAAAACCACAAAACAAGATAACGACCTCAGTCTAATTCGCTGTAGGTTGTTTATCAGATAGAAGAAAAAACAGTGGTACAATCCCTTTTTTTTGGATAAAGATTGGAATCCTTCTAGACACCTCATTGATCTCGAAATCCCAAAGTTCTGCAAAAACTGGACATTCCAGTGAGCASAAGTGGTCAGGAAGCTGCAGAGAAGCTAAGCAGGCAGGCTAGAGTCASTTGAAAGCAAGGATGCTACAGGTATGACCAGCTTGTCTGCAAATCTATTGAGCACAAACCCCGGATGTGTTAGGAAATGCAGAGAGAGAAACACTTGTAGATGGAGGACWGAAGTGTTCGCTTTTCTCCTTCCCAGTCTCTTCATCCAGGCTTTGYCTGGAGGAGCTAAGTTACATTCCAAGTCCGTGCTGGCGTTGTTACTGCAGAGTACAAGACATTAAAAGAAATTTTAAAAAATTGAAGCTCTATGTCACTTTATTTCCTCTTTTTGGAGGATATATTCTCATTGTATTTTTTGAGATACCTCAGCAACAGCAGATTCAAATTCAGTGAGTTTCTATGAATGAAGGCACCGATGTGCAGTACAGCCTGAATTCTTGTATGAACTCCTGCATTTTCCTTGGGTAGAGWTGTAGCTGCAGTTTATACTGTGGAAAAAAAAAAAAGTGTTAAATGTGCTCTGTTGTGACTGACTGTCTTTAGCCAGCCTTTGAATGAAGCTTTGTGGCCATTTTGGTCATATTTATTCTTAATGGAAGAGCTGCCTTTGACATGACATTGTTTTTGACCAAAAGTTGCTTTGCAGAGCTTTTTTCTGTCTCAGATGTAGTAAAATGAAGGAAACATTTGTTACAATGTGATTGYAAACATTGCACGTTTGCCATTAAATAAGAGAAAGGAACCAGAGGGAGCTCAGACAAAGCTACTAGAATAGCAAAGCTGGACAAATAAGACCTCTGAGAGAAGGCTTAAAGAACTGAGCATGTGATTCTGGAGAGATGATAATTATGTGGGAACGGCTAAAAGAGATTACAAAAAGAGACGAGCATCACTTATTCCCTGCCGTCATTACGGGCAGAAGAAATGCATTTACAAGACAGCAGGGAGGGATTAGATCAAATATTAGGAAAAACTTCCTAAYTATGAGAAAAAGTAGGCTGTGGAATTAGCTGCCAGGGGAGGATGTGAATCACTATCAGTTTAAATCTTTGTAGCTAAGCACTCGTCTATCACAGAGGAATGAAACCAGCACTGCCGTATTGTTAGGAGAGGGATTAAGTTGCCTGATTACATTAGTTACTGCTGTGGCTGGAATGAGACTTGCAGAACTGGTGGCKGTTGTGGGCAATCCAAATGAATCCTATTTTTTTATGCCCTGTGTCTACAAGGGGCTGTCTAATGCAACAGCCCCTACTTGGTTCTCATCCTGTTTAACCGTCATGGAGAGACATCAAAATGTATAATGGAGCAGGCAGAGAATATGAATTGTGGTAAGTTCAGTAAAACTCCAAAACCTATTTTTACTGTAGTCAGCTAGGAAAGATTTATGCTCTTGTAATGAAGAGAGCTGCAAATGCACATAGTGAATCTAAGTAACAGTGGAGGGAATTGCAGTGATGAGGTGCCACTTCCCCATTTATCAGTGGTTACCACCCAATATTGTCTGAATGGGCACAGTTTGGCACGATCTCAAGAGAGGAGACGTGTAAGATGGTGAAACATCAGGATCACCTTGGCTGATGAAGCGATGTGCTGGGATATGTGGATTCAGTTGTGGGACAACTTCTTTCTGAGGAGATGTGACAATACAGTTTTATGGGAAAGACACAGGACTCAGATTTTGTCCACATGTGAACATCTTGGGCTAGTTTCACCATTATGACAAATCTGATCAATAACTCTTCCTTTCTTCTCTGTTGGAAGCATGGATGGTGTTTCCTTACTCAGAGCTTTTGTCCAGGAATGTATATACTTCTGGGAGGTACCAGAAGCTCTGTGGAATAAGCAAAAAGAACTATATTGATAAATTTGGATTTTTGAAAGGTAGTGCTAAGGAGTGGGAGAATTGGAGAGAATTTATAGAAAAAAAGGGATTTCTAACATATAAAAATCCCTGAATCTGTGTAAAGTTCAAGATAAGTGAGGGAGCTATTCAGGGCTCAACCTCACTTAGATCATAGTTTTTTTTGCACTCTCTGATCTGATGGTCCTGCATTCATGAAAAAGAAAAAAASCTAGAGTGATTAAAACAGATTTTTTGTTTACTGGGCTAATTTCATCTGTGATCTGTCTACTGAGCAATGAAGATGATTTCAGGAATCTAAACATGAATAGTCTGAGCAAAGTCAGTGACCAGGTAAAAATAGGCTGTACAGAGGCTCCGAAGAAATAATCATTTTATAAAAGAAGAAAAAGAATAATTATATTTTTAAACGTAGATTTAATTGCCAAAAATCGTGCTGGAGAAGAGGAACAACAGTCTTTAGTAGTGATTACAGGATGATAATGAAATAACTGTCCACCTGCTTAAATAAAAACAAATGTTTCTTAGTCAGTGCTTTTTGCTTACTGCTTGGCACCAGTTTATGAGTGTGGCAAGCAAAACTATAGCTCACTACTGGCCTATTCTGTACATATATGAATGCAACTAATAAYTGTTTCTGTGGGGCTTTTTCATTTATTCTTAACATCCTACTGCAATAAATTATTCTCCACGTTGTTTGTGACTGTGCTAATTATTATCCTATTCTCTTTTAGCCTCTGGCATTCAGCAGCTAATAGATCATATGCTACACACTCTTCTGTCATTTTTTGGTATTAACATTAATTCGGGTAGCCTAATGCTGTTAACACGTTTCCTAAAAGTATCTTGAGTCTGTAGAAAATGTTCTTATGTCATTATTTTCCACATTTTTGATGAACAATTTATATAAAGAATCAATATACCATTTACAATAACATAGGAATTTCTTTGTGCTGATGTGACACTGATATCATTRCTACATTTTTCATGATCACTGTTATTCCCACAGTAAAATTGGAAACAGAGGCACAGAGAATGGTGACAGTCGCTCGAGTTCGCAGTGTGAGTCATTGCCACTGCTCAGATCAGGCTGGGGAGCAAGTTAGCTGGCATATAGACCTGAGCTTTCACAAGATGCTTCAGAATGCAGAAAAGTCACACTACCATGGCCAAAACGCAGAACTTCCCTAAAGACAGCATCATCTTCCATCTCCATCAGCACTACRGTCCCACCAAGCTTGCAAACCAAGGTTCTTTACATGCCTTCACTCCACCAAAGAAATCAGACGRATCCATATGGGATGAGAACTACTCATGAGAGGGAGCAGCTGAGAGAAGGATACCAACCTTCAGACTGTAGTGTGCGAAATTCACAGGGGTTTGCTCCTTAACTAAGAATATGACTGACATTCTTGCTCCCCTGACTAATACTTTTTCCAGGAACTGCTCCATTAATTTAAAACGGTAGCTTCAGTTTTGTATCTCATTTTTGTTCCTCCCTTCAATGAAGACACTTTCTTCATTTGTTTTATCCTGCCTTTACTGATTTCACTGTGGGAAAGAKTTTTTTCCTGACATCCCATCCAAAACTTTCCTCTGGCAGCTTTAGCCATTCTCCTAGTGACAAAATGATTCCTGTCCAAGYCCTTTTTACAATATAGGACTTGTCATGTGTCCCTTTCATATTCTCTTCTTTTGACAAAATGGTTCCTTTCTTTCCGACCTTTCTCTTTACACCACAATTTCCTGGCCTCTTATCAAACCCTCTGCTTTCTCCTAGGTTCAATCCAGTAGATCTCCATCTTTCACGAGAGACAATTTAAAAAAGCTGATCATAGCCTTCGAGCTCTGCCCGTGTGACTGTCCAGCAGTGTCAAGCATTGCTTCAGGTAGGTAATAAGTGATACTCTTATTTGTACACCCCCAAAATTTACCTGTCCCCAAAACTGTGACTTGTATCCACTTSTTACCTTGACCCTCAGACGCTTTCCTGGAGAGCAGGAGGCAGATTTCTTTCTTCCTCTGATGTAAGGCACTAACTGAATACAATGCAGGGACCATCTTTAGATCTTGCAAGATCTTTATAAACAACTGATTAGACAAAAGGTGAAAGAGTCATTTTAGGCCACATAGTAATCATGTTTCTGTACAGATGGAAAAAAATAATTGATATATTTTTTGTTAGAAATTACTTTGCTTTTTTTCTGGGCCAATGTTTCACTTGAAAATGAAATAAAATTTCTTCAGTTGAAAAGTTTCAAAGCCTTTRTTATTGATTCAAGATGACAACTAGTTTTGGAAATGAATGTTTAATTCCACTCATCTATTGAGGTCAAGCCCAAACCACAGAAATCAAGGGAGACCAGTAAACAATTGAAGATTGAAGATATCTGATGGACTATATTTGGTATATTCTGATGGACTAAACTTGAAAATGATCTTTATAGAACTGATAAGAAATAAAGAGATGTTTTAAAGAACATTTTAATTAACATTTTTTCATAAAAAAAAWTAGGTTAAATTTTAAATTTGGCTATTGGCAATTTCTGTGGTACAAAGGGCAACAAATGCTAGACATTAGACAGTAGTTAATCAGTGGAAAAGTTAACCAAATAATATTTCAAAAATGTTTCAAAAGAGGACTTTTGTAAACTACCTGCCAGAATAATAAAAACCTTCTTGTTACTTAACTATATGAAAATTAGCAGTTGTGTCATTGAATTGCAGCCTGAACTTTTCAAAACAAGCAGATGAAAGGGAAACATTTTTACATATAAATAAAGAAATCAAGTAAAATTTAATTAGGTTAACTTTTGGCATACCAAAGACAAAAGCAATAAATCATAGAATCATAGAATCAGTGAAGTTGGAAGGGACCTCTGGAGATCATCTAGTCCAACCCCCCCTCCCCGTGCTCAGCAGGGTCACCTACAGCATGGTAGACAGGGTTGCATCCAGGCCGGCCTTGAAGATCTCCAGAGAAGGAGACTCCACAGCCTCTCTGGGCAACCTGGTCCAGTGCTCCGTCACTCYCACAGGGAAGAAATTCCCCCTCACGGTCAGGCAGAACTTCCTGTGCTTCAATTTCTGCCCATTGCCTCTTGTCCTGAGTGTATGTACATGACTCTTCCATTTTAACTCATAGTTTTTCAATAACCAGCTGTCGTTTGAAAAAGMTAAGTAGCCTATCATCTGGATCATTCATGCACGTCATGTGTATGGGTTTGTGTTTTCCTATTTCTGCCTGAAAACACCTTCATTTTCCYCTTCCTTAAGATAGGTTTTAAATACAGGACTGAAATGCCAAAATGCATGTCTGAAAACATCACCTGATATACCCTAGGTGGCCGCAAGACATGATTTTGGGTTTGTTTCAGCAGCTTTCGTCTTCTCTTAAAATCTGCCGTGGGCTCTTCTACTAGGGCTGTCTTTCCTGTTACCCTGGCAGCATTTACGAGATGCAGTTAGGGGGACCAGGGAGCAGATTCGCTTGTTCCTAGTGTGGATCAGCTCTGGGCTCCAGCTCCCTGTCATGCCCACAAATAGCTCTGGTGAGGAGTAGGCTGCCCAGAGAAAGTCTTAAGGGGAGAGGAAGAGGCACTGAAGCTAGCACCGTGGTCAAAA
>NW_028186612.1:4690119-4765831 GCF_003343005.1 Rhea americana
TGGAAAACTTATCACAGTGGAAACAAAATCAAGCACATCGACTTGTACAAACCCCTAGTACAGAAGAAGTGCTTAGACAAGTTTAACTCAATTTAACTTGATCACAAGTCAATGCTGCACACTGTGCATTTTTTAGAAACAATTTCTATTAAACAGCTTTTATATTTATCAAAATCCATCTGCTCATTTCATAAATGGTACAAGTAAAATGATCACTATTTTTCACTGTGGTGCTAAGAAAAAATAATAGTGCATAATTTTGACTTTGCRTATTTTTGATCTTTAATATTTCAGTGATAATGCAAGACCCTATTTCTAAAAAATTTTGTCACTCTGAATTGTCTAAAGTTCCCTGGTTTCAAACATTCCCTTTTTCCTCAGAAACTAAACATTTAGCTGTCACGTCTGCACAACAAAATTGCCTATTCTTGGAGCTGTGGTTAAATGATTTAGGGCCAACCTTCCTCCCCCACTCCTCCCACACCTTCCCTCTGAATTTCAATAGTTTTAAAGAATTGTCATGGCAATAAGAGCCCCTGGAGACAATCTAGAGGACTGAAATTTCCCAATTATTCCACAATAAATTTGCTTTCAGTATTGCAACTTCACCATGATGATGGGTGCCTGTCCTTGGTAAACCTCAAAAAAAAAAAAAAAAAAAAAAAATCAGTCCTGCTCCATTTTCACTTAGTTTTGTCCTTTTTGATGTGACTCCATTCAGGATAAAATATTGATTGTAGCCTTTTTCTCAATGCTAAATTCTGATACTTTTTCCTGGTTATGATCCCTGGGAGATATGAAACTGTAGCAATGTCATCTCAAAAATCTTGACAACTTAGGTCACATTGTTTACTTTTGTCTTTGGAAGCTCCCTATTTTCTAAATGTCAATAAAATCAGTGGTTGTTACTGCCTTCTTTAGGTAAAATGGTAAGATCATGAAATATTTGATTGTATCATTAAGGATTCTTTCAACTTTCCAGTATCATGAGACTGTTTAACCTCATTAATTGCTTCATAAATACTGGGACGTATTGAACTGTTTCATTCCGGCAGTGAAATGTAGCCGCTTCTCAAACACGTTGGGCTCGGGGGCTGAACTATGTCTGGCCTTGCATGTTGGTGGAAGAGACAGTTCAGTTTCCCAAGTAAACTGCTGTAGTACCATGGTCAAGGGGTCAGGATGCATGAGGCAAATGAGGTGTGTATTAATGAGTATTGAGTCCTCAAGGCTAGGAAGAAACAAAGATAGCCTAAAGTAATTATACCTTTGCTCTTACTAGCTCAGGAAATTCAACTACTCTGTCCAGTGAGGTCATCTGGCTTTGGTAGATTACTTTAACTTTCTTTCACTGTCTCACAACCTCCAGCAACAAAACAGGGTGAACTGACTCCTAACAAACCATGCACATATCCATAGACATTTTTTCAAAAATGATTTAAATAAAATAAAGAGCCACATTTCACTTATATTGGATCAATTTCTGTGTAACTTTCCTTGTGATCATAGTAATGGAGAAGGTCTTGCAGAAAGAGTGCAGAGAGAAAGTGGCAGAAAACAAGTGTTTTAAAGCAGTTTGGTTAGATTATTCTGTGTGTTGGGTGAAGACTGCAGAAATAGGGGTGTGAAGGATGAAACTGCCATGAAAGCAGATAAGATACTTTACAAATTAAGCAAGTTGGTAGCACAAGCTCATCTAAACCATTCTGCAAAGAGCAGCGACTGAATCCTGCAGAGAACTGCAAATGTCAGACTCTCGCCTTCGGAGAACATATGCGGAGAAGCACATTTTCTTCACTGCAGCTCTGCCATCTTAAAGGCAACCTGCCAAAACTGGAAAGAACTTGGCAGAGACGATGCATTCACTAAGGAGTACGTTGCTCACGGAGGTCAAAACAATGAGTGGAGAGAAAGTATAATAATTACTAATATGATGGTTGCCTCTACTCAGGAGAAATGTGGGAGTGGAACTGCAAGGGTTGTGATAATGAAGACTGAAGAGCTTGGATGGAGCAGATAGAAAGTGATAACTTGTCTGCGTCTGTGGTTTAGTATCTTTCAGATGCTCTTTTTGGTGAAACTAAGAAGCTCCAAGTTACATAAGCTATAGAGGAAACTTTTTTTTTTCACTGTTGATGACAAAATAGTCATTTTTAAAGAAAAAAAAAGATGCATAAGCCCATTATTTTCTTTAAGGCATACCCTTTTCCTTAATCAAAAACAGCTGGAAATTTGCACTGACTAGTTGCAGTAGGAAGGAACTCATTTTCCTGGAATGTCTGTGTTGCAGAAATTGATGGAATAAAACTGAAAAGACACAAAACTCAGGTTTTCCAAAACGATCAGTGATCATCAGTGTTTCAGTGTGGTAGATTTCAGCATTAAACTCCCATATACCAATGTTCACTGTTTGCCCCTGAAAATGAAAGTCTTTGAAATGTTTACATCAGACCCTCTATGTGCTCTGGTACATCGGAAAGCAGTAAGTAATGCCTCCCGTTTTTTTTTTTTTTTCTTTTTTTCTTTTTTTTAATTAGTCATGACTTCAACAGCAATGAATAAACATTTATAAATGATTCACATGTGGTGACTGAAATGGAAAATTATAATATGAACACCAAAAATTTACTCTTCAGCAATCTGTTTTGCTAACATATGGACCATGAAAAGTACAACCCTGTGAAATGTTGAGGTGTTACTTGTATGAAACACCACTGTTTATGATACTTTTTCAAGCACTAGCCCAAATGGGTGTGAACCGCGTGAGTTCTAGCTCAGTTGTGGTGTAGCCTGAGTATATTACAGAAAACGTGATGGATGCTCAGCCAAGATTTTTTCTTTATTCTAGAATCTGTGGAGAGGAAAGGAGAGATAATGTGTCGGGATGCTGCAACATTGAGTCTTCCCTGACATGGGCTTGTGATCTCAGCACCAGTCACTTCAGTTATATAGAATTTTCAAGGAATATAGTGATACTCAGTATTGATAAGACAGGTTGAACTCTAGTAGTCCTACTACTAAAAATATTTTGAGTAGTGCAAATGTTCGTATTGCCTAATTGAACCTTCTCAGATGGTAGTTTGAAGTAATCAGCAAAACACTCATGCAAGTACTAACAGTACTGACATTATTTTGAAACTGTGTGACACACTGAACTAGAGCCCTGTAGATGTGGGTTCTCTTACAAGTTTTTCTTATAGCTTTGCCAGCTGAAAAAGCAAATTTAACTCTATATTCTGTAATTTTTCTGTGCTATGTCTCTGCTGGAAAATGTTTCAGCTTTCAAGATTCCCTAGCTTCTGAAATGAGACTAGGGAAAATAAGGGAGTTTGATAGAAACAATTATAAGTGTTCATTTAAGAAGTTCTGGAGTTTCATCCTCTACAGCAAGAGTTCTAGAGAACTCTTGTTGGCCAGAGCACTGATCTGATTTTGTTGAGTCAGCTCTGTGAAAATATGCCCAGTTTAGGCAAGATATAAGGCTCAGCTGTTGGGGTGAGGAAGGCCACCCAGAAAAAATGACTGAAAAAGACAATCCCTATGCATACATTGAAAGGAGAGGTTGCCAGTTTCAGTCATCTAAAGACTCCTTCAGCACTGCATGTACTCAGTCCCTTCACAGCCCCAACCCAAAACCAAACTCTGAATACTTTGCCCCCCGCAGACTGTTCCAAATGGGGTCTTTCCCTGCCCTCCCTTTTGTAAATATAGCTTACCCTATGGGTGCTCCTCATGGCTGTGGTGACCCTAGGAGCTAGGAAGTCTCAGCATTCCCTCCCCAAGCCGTGTAGATAAGCAGTAAAGAGGCCACTTGACTGAACTGCAGAAAGATGAGCTGGGGAAGGCAGAGAAAATGGAGTGTCAAGGCAGGAGCAGGGATGTAGGATGGACTGTTGTGGGAAGATAGCACCTGGGGTTGAGAGTCAATTCTGAGGAAGGACACAATATGGGGAGGGAATAGCGAAGATGAACTTTTAAAGGTATTTCATATCTTGTGTCTTTGATTTTGCAGTGTTAGCATTTGCTTGATGCTGTTATGGAACCTGGGGTTCCTCAAGGTAGTATATACTCGTAGACAAAATTTTTCATATTTACAGCAGAGCTGGAATACAACTCACCTCACGACATGTAGAAATGAGAAGTTTAACTCTGAGTGAGACTCTTGTCTGGCAGTGGGGAGAAACAGGTATTTCTGGAGTGATTGATCTGACTTATCTTAAACCTTATATTAGGATGAAATTAATCAGCTAAGTTTACCTTTTTCTTTCCTTTGACTGCAGAGATATTTAACTGGCTCAGATTTAGATACCAAACTTTCAGAAGCCTGAAGTAAAGTGAGGCGAGTCCACCTTAAATTTGACCTTTAAATCGATGTGCAAAATGTACCAAACTATATTCGTGTTCACGTGCCTGTGTGCAGATTTGTTTTTTATTTCAAGACGTGTTAACATGGTCATTGTATTATGTATAAACACACTAACACAGAGGCAGATGGAAGCCAAAATAAGAAGTACATTTTATTAGAAGATAATCAATATTAAAAATACCTGCTAGGAGGGGGTTTGCTTCATGTCTACCATATTTTTTTAATGCAGTATAACCAACATTTAGAGCTGTTCATCCCTCCTAAAATTGTTTTGTGTCACAGAAATAAAAAAAAAAAACAGGTGTCTCTCCAGAATGCCAAGAATTCCCATAATCTTGGGTACATCGCTCAACTCATCCATTCCCATCTTTGAGCATGCAGCAAGGTCAAAAGGATGTAAAGCAACAGCTTAGAGAGTTGTTAATATTTAGTTCCCACTTAACTGTACTGTTACGTCACTTCTGTGCAAAAAGATAAATGCTTCGGATCAGCAACTGAATAGGAGAAGCAGAAGCTGAAAAGGAGGTGAAAGATGCTAAGAAAGGCTGAAGAGGCGAAGTCTGATACTTGCTTTGGAACATGAACTGTAGTGTCTTACACCACTGTGCCTTGTACATCCTGAGTCTTGCGGTGCTTGTAAGTAACTGTATGAAATAAATGTTTAATTTAGTGTTTTTCAATAATTGCACAATTTCTTCTTGGAGCAGATGGTCCGATAGAGCTCTGCTTCTTTGCATGACTATCTTTTCTCTTTATTTGCTTTGGATTCTTGTTAAACAAAGCAAGATGCTGTGTAAAGTGTGATCAGCAGCAGAAGGGACACATGCTGCAGGATCTGTGTACCAATGCATTTCATTGCTTTCATACCACACACTCACTAAGGAGAAACAAAATTATTGGCAGCAGACTATTTTTATGCAGGCTTTAAAAGATAGTGACAAAGAAGAGCTGTTACAACAGAGCAATTGAGCTCAGAAAGAGTTTTCTTAAATTTTAGCAAATGAAGTCTTATTAGTTATCATTTCGTCTGCCTTTTTATTAACAATAATTTTACTTAGTATGTGAGCAGCCGAGATGCTACAGATGACAAATGAGTTGAGCCAGCAGAGATTTGTAAGCCAGAATTAGAAAAGTCTAGTAAGATTTAAAAAAAAAATCCCTAAAGGTTTTGCTGATATTTTACTTCAGGCAATGATGAGTGAACTAGAATTCAGGATCATATCAATGTCAGGAAAGGTGTGAGAAAAGTGGGGGAAGGGTAATTTCTTTGCCTTTGACAGCAATGACATTTTCAGCATCTTCCTTTTATGATCCTTGTGCTGTATCATTTCCTCTTCCCTGAGGATTATAACTCAGAGAATCTCTTCTCTGAAGGATCATTTTTGTGAGGGGCTGCACAGCAGCCAGTTCTTTGTGGTTCGAGAGAAACACAGAATTGCGAAATGACTGAAAATACTTTTTCCTGGTGTGAGGCTATGGTTTCCTTTGCATTATCTCTGCAACAAACTCTGCTCCCCTGTAGCGTGATCACAGGAGTACCATTGCTTATGAGCAGAGCATCAGGATGCTGTGCGACTAGTTAATAGTATTACCGAAAATTTCTGTAACAGCCTGTCCCATTTACCACAGAGAGCTATTACGTTCTTCTACAAAATCACACTGGTTGCAATGGGATCAAAACCCATATGTTTATGTGTAATTGGATGATATATATCTCCTAGTGTGCATTTACATATTTTATTATGATAGAGGACAGGCAAACAACTGTTATTTTGACTAGAAAATGATGGAAAAAGCCATTTGTTTTCATTGTTGGTATAACTTAATAGTATGCTTTCCCTGGAAGAGATGAAGTCAACTTTTGGAAAGTTTTTAAGTGTTTAAGAGGTTGGCTTTCAGCTGAGCTTATTTATTTATTTGTTGCTTTCATTGCTATTGTAGTTCCTACTGTAGTGTGAAAGGTATGGAGATGTTGAGCTATTCTGATGTACATGAGAGAAAACAGAAGTAAAGCAACATTCAAGTAACAAGTTTTGCATGATGCTATGAAAACACCCATAATACTTAATTTGTTTTCTATCCAATGTGTGGTTTCCATGTTCATCTTAAGAGCATGATCTGACAGGGTCATTTTTATTTTTTATTTTTTTTTAATGACACAAGAAAGACTTTCAGCTGGGACCCTCTGACAAGATGAGAGATCTGTTTGATTTTCAGTGGTTATGCTAACCCACAACTCCATTTAATACAGTAATTAGTGGAGGCAGCAACCACAAATTTCTATTTGGAACGTTTCACTGCTTACTTCTTTTGCAGTTTCGGTCTTGCACCTCAGCAAGAAGGTTTTCATATAACATAATTTTGGAAGATAGCCCCGAAGGAGTGGGGCAGCAGGGGCAACCCTAGGTATCAGGTACTGCCATGGGCTCAGGGGGGCTGGTCAGGGCCAGACAGGCATATTAGTGCCTTCAGGGCCCTGACAGCAGCTCAGCTTGGGTGAGCCTTCCTTCATTACATCAATTCCCCTTTCAGTTCTTTAATCTAGAAAAAGCTCTAATACTCACAGGATATTTTTAGCTTCCACGTTTTCCACTTGCTCCTTACTCTTTGTATCCATTAACTGAGGATGTTGGTTAAAGTGGACATGGATGAATGGCAATCAGTGCTCTGCCTTGCCAGTGGGAACATCGTGAATATGTAGTTGACATTTCTACATGCCAAAATCCTTAAAAGGGTGCCTAGTGTCCAGTGAGTTTGTTGCCCAGTTTGATGTGACCTGGTGGACTACTAAGGATTCTTTGAGAATGCAAACTGGTTGGAAAATCAGGGACCCTTAAAAGGCCTGCATTATCCCAGCAATAATGATAAATCAGTAAATAACATGGAAAAAAATGGCTTTTAAAAGACTCCAGAACTGTTATCCTTAAACTGGCATGGACTTGGAGCAATGAGTTGCAAAACTGTCGTCCATCTGTTGTCTCCTCCTTGAGTTCCTCTTCTTTTAAATCCTGTTAACAGTCACTGAAACTTGTCAGATAAGTTTCTCTCTTTTTTTTTTTACTTGAAAGTCATATGTGTGGATGCAGAAGCATTTCAGATTGCGTGATTAAGAATCTACTTCCTAACTAAGCCTTGCTGAAATGTTTCTTCTCTTGAAAAATGGTAAATGAAAACTTGAATGAATGGAGCTTCTTTGACTTGCTAAGTAGTTGAACCTAGATTTGCTACATCCTAGACGATCATTTTAACCTTTAGCTTCTTAAAAATCTGTTGCTGTTCAACTGGCAACAGATTTTTAAAATGAGACATATATGTTCCATTCAGCTTTGTGAAATGATTGTAGCCACTTGCCTTCAAGAGAAGAATCTGGGTTTTGGACCAAAAATGGATGGAAGAGTTTTTGCAGGTCAATGAGTCAGTCATTTGAAGAGGGAGTATCTGTTTGCAAAATCTCCATCCTCCTCTTTCTATATCACAGATCATTTTCCCCTGGATTTCTTTCATACTGCAGCAAGGTCTACAGAATAGACATGCCTGCAGATCTCACCTGCTATCCACCAAGAGAAGTTGTTCTTTACAATCTACCATCTTCAAGTATGTAAACAATCATGAAAAGTGCTAGAACCTCTACTTCATGTTTCCTCTACTAATTACCAGAATTAAGAAAAAAAAAATCAACTTGGGGTTTCTCTTTTGCCTCATCTACCCAAAACAGGAAGCTGCCTAAGGTGCAAGAGCCCACATTCATCCACCATTTCACTGAAGAGTTTAAAGTAAGATGGCAGTTATCCAAGGCTCACTCTCTGTTCTGCAGGGAGAGTAATCTCTCCTGAGGACAACTCAGCTCCTAGGTAATCTGAATCACCTTCTGAGAGAGGTGTGCAATGAAAAGACAGGAGACAGTGGGCACAAACTGAAATATATAAAAGTTTGTTTAAACATAAGAAAAAGCTTTTTTAACTGTGAGGTGGTCAGACAATGGAAGAGGTTGCCCAGAGAGGCTGTGGAGCCTCCATCCTTGGAGATACTTGGACAAGGTTCTGAGTAACCTTTCCTAGCTGACACTGCTTTGAACAGGGCTTTGGACTAGATGATATCCAGAGATGCCTTTCAACCTCAGCCATTTGGTGACTCTGTGATTCTATGCCTGTCTCTATCTATGAAATACAGAGGGTGTTTCTACAGGGAGAAACCTAACACGGGTGAACCAGCAAATTGACAGACTGAAAAAAATCTTTGTGGAGCTTCATTTCTCTATGAATCCTAGAAGCCAGAAACATCTGTCTTATTGCGAGTCAAAATATCTTTGCAGTGATGATCTGCACACAAGCCTGCGTACAGGCAGTGGTTGCAGAGGGATTCATTTGAGTCAGTGCTGGAGCCAAGATCTGATTGAGTTATTTATAGTCTAGGGGATCCTAGTGAATGGAGCATAAGGCACAGTTCACATTACCCAAAAGTAAATGTCTAAACTAAATTAAATGAACTGTGTACACAAATGCCAGTATCTCTCTATCAGGTTCATAGAAGGAGCCTACGATAAATAGATATGAACATCTGCATAGATGCAGAAACCAAGTAGAGTTGAGTTGCACACACACAGATTCATGTTTGTACAAAACAACCTCTTACACCTCTTTACCATAGTTTGGAGCTTCTAGAAGTGAGTAAAGGAGGAAGGAACAGACAATGATTTTAAGCAAGTAAATCTATGGGATGTGTTCAGAGTGTTTGGGAATCTGATTCTACATCTTTATAGAGACAGATGTTCTAGGGAGGTGGATATACCTAGAACAGAGCCTGAATGGGAGCGGGATAAATCTTTTCACTTTATTTTTCCTACATTCTGTCATAACAGTGTTTATTCAAGCAATAGTTAATACTGTCCTGAATATAAACTGTGAGAACATCTCTTAAGGTCAAGGCTTTTTAGAGGAGGAGGCAATAATTTAAATTCCTGACACTTGATCAGCCTCACCTTTTTCTTTGAGATGCCTGAGGTAAAATGTTCTTATGAGTTTGGAGATTTATAAAGAAAAAGAAAAAATACATATTCTGGACTAGTTAGCAAGCCAAACATTCTTTATTCTTGCCATGAACATTTCAGTGAGCGAAGACAGTTTTCACAGGCAAAATACATCTAGTCATTTCTTTTATGCCAAGAGAAATAATTTAGGACCATGCAAATGGGTACATTTCCTGTCTGCTGAGATTTTTCTGGGCATAGTTCACCAGACCAAGAGAATGCTGTAAAATAGTTTTTCAATAAATGGACAACTGTTTTTTTTTTTTCCTAATGACTATTAAAGCTACTTTTTGCAACAGCTTCCATACACAAAGGGAAAATGAGGTTTTCAGCATAGATGACTTTCATTGTCTAGGGTGAGTGTCAGGAGAGGAAAATAGATAAATGTTGGTATGAGAAGAGATAGCAGATGAACTGTCTACCAGTTTAACAGGAAAACCTAAAAGTGCAGTAGGTGGGAAGCAGAACAGCTCCTTGAAATACATACACTTGGGTAAATGCCATTTACAACCACCATGGTCCAGGCCCCAGAAGGGAAAGGGATGCACAGTGAATCCAGCGCTCTCTTAAAAAAGTAGGCTAGAAGCCTAGAGTTAGTCAACGAACAGTTCAAATGCTCTGCAGATCAGCACGGGATAAGGATGTTAACACGGAGGGGAAACACCGGTTTGATAGAACCATTATGTTCTGCCCTCTGAACGACCTGAAAGCAAGCTATTTATTTCCCAGATTCCCTGAATATTAATTGTCCTTGTGCGGAACAAAACCGAGCCATATGCCAACCACCTGCTCACCACGCAGCTCGTATCCTGATTTTATTTCCTTGTGTGTGTGGTGCGTGCGTGTGTTTGTATGTCTGTATACACACATACACAATGCACTGGCACCCATGGCCCGGGAGCAGAGCTGAGCTGCGAGTGTCACCGGCTGCAGCCGGCCTGCCAGGACGGGAGACAACAGCTACGGCTGGGCAAAGCACGCAATGTTTTTTGGGGGGAAAAGGTGCGTGTGCTTTCCTACAGGGCACGCACGGGGCGGTCTGGATCCCTTCAAACTCTCTTGCAGTAAGCAGCTTGACTAAGCAACGAAAGTGAGAAAGCAGAAAAGAGGCTATTGTTAAAATTCTGGATGCCAATTTTTTCTATACCCCAAAGCAACGAATGCTGTTGGTCAGAGTTTTTCTCTAAACAACAGAATTTTACATCTTACCCTGTATATAGAAAGGCAGGTAGTAGAAGAGAGAGAATGGATTCATTCCTTCTGGAGTGAATGGTTGAAGGGCCCATTCAGAAGACAATTTTTGAAGCAAGCATACTTGGTTCTACATGTTTCACTGGAGGTTAGCAGGGGCATGTCTGTTCTGGGAAGTAGGAGGGCTTTGCAGCATGCCCACAGTGTTGGTTCCTTCACTTAAGAGGAGATGCTTCCAGGTATGCTCTGTTTCCTGGGCCCAGAAGAGACTAAAATAATGGTGTAAATAAGGCCTGCACCCAAACCTGGGCTCTAGGAAAGTCTTTGAAGCATTGCAATAAAATACAGCCAGAGAAATCTTGTGCACTTTCCAGTATGAAGCCTTAGCTCTATTCTCTAACAGCTGTACTGACTGAGGATCTGCTCTAATATAAATCAGCACCTCTCAGCTGCCTTTGGCAGGGCTCAGCTGGATTCACTAGCTGAAAACATTCAACGTTTTGTCAGGAGACAGTCAGTGTCTGTTAGCAGGCAGGGCTCTGTGGCACTTCCACTGCTAAATCCTAAGCCAGTGCTCTACAATTTTTATGCAGCCTTGTTAGCTGCATAAGCGTGGGTCTGGACTTAATGGCGCATGAGATCCTTCCCAACCCCTTATTCCTAATCATCTTAAACTCTTCTCGCTCTAGGTTGCTGGGAATGTTCACCCAGAATGTGATTTTATAACTGAGCTGAAGAAAAAGGAGGTTGAATGTCTGAAGGACTCAGAAGAGCGTGGAAATGCAACGCCAGGTATCTATGAGTGAAGGCTGAAAAGAGAGATGAAGAAGTGAGACTCTGCTAGAGTCAGGACAGAGCATACTGGCAATGTGAACTCGTTCTCCTGCTATGTGATATGGAATGTACTCTGTGTATAAGTCAAACAGTTTGAATGTTTCATTCAATGTCCCACATCCCTGTGCTCTGGTCAGCTTTTCTTCTATTTCCCTTTCCCCTATTCCTTCTGTTTCTTTTTTTTTTCCAGCCCTTTTTCATATTTGGATATGGACAGTCTATCTCTCTGAGTGCATCCAGTCCCACTCTTTCCCCTATCCATCTGGTTCAGATAGCAGTGATGAAGCAGCTGTATCTATTGACTCATGCAGTTATTGCAGGTTAGGTCTCTTCCCCGATTGCTTGATTTTGCATAGCGTACACAAGCCAAAGCCTAGGGTTTCTTACAAGACTGATTTTTGTTAATCAGTTCCTCCAAGTCATAACAAGGTCATCACTTGCTATCTTGTTTGATCTTATCAGAAGCTAGCAATGGCCTCCACGTTTTAGTTCTACTGTATCAAATATATGCTTTTAAAACATAAAGTTCAGTGAATAGGGATAGTTCAAACTGAAATGTTCACTGCGTGTCACCTGAGAAAAGGAGAATTTTACTCCTTATTGTGTGGAGAAGTCGTTATTATAGCCAGTCAATCACAGAATCTGCTCTGTGAGAAAATTTGGCATCTTCAGAAAGACGAGGGTCTTAAATGCAGTGGTAAGTGTGCTGAAACTTTCCCCTTAAGAAATGAGTTTGAAGAAGGGATGGTAGACAGAAGCTGAATCTGTTCAAACTCCCAGAAGGGAGTTTGACTGCAAAAGTTGCTGTATCTTACTGTTTTGTCCTGTCAAAGAATACAGCCTAAGGTATATTCCGGTGTGCAGGAAGAATCACTGACAGGTAGGAAAGTGGCTACGGGAAGGTGAATATACAGAGATGGAAGAATGTGCTTATTTTATTCCTTTACATTTAGGTGTCTACACCTAGGTGCCTGCTTGTGATTAAGGTCTAAGTTTCTATCGTAGTTAACGGAGCTATATCAGTGCAGTCAGTGAAGCCTAAAGACATGGTCAGCCTCAAGCAGACACCTAGCTTGGAACAGCTGGATAAAGACCTTAGCTTGGATCTTAGTTGTAGATCAGGTGTGTGTTTTTTTTTTTTTTTTTTTATCTTCCATTCTTTCTTTCTTTTCTTTGTCCCACTTCTTATCTGTCTTATAAAAACACTTAAAAACTGAATTGTTTGGTTTGGAAATTCTTAAAAAGTATCTGTATTTGCTTATTAACTTACACCGAGTGTTGGATAACTTCAGTAAATCCTTGTGTAAAGGTGTGTTGATCACTAAAACCGGGATAACCTCCTAAAAAGTGCCATAACTTGGTCTTTCTTCCAGTTGCCCATTCTCTCACATTTCCAGAATACAGTTCATTTATTGCATTATCTCTAAAAAAAAATCACCCTAGTCTAAGACAGGTCTAACTTAAGCAGAGTAAATAGTCCTCTGGAGGTGTTTATATATCATTATAGATTAAAAATTAAGCCTGCATCATTTTTATAAGAAATGTAACTGGTAGCGGGACAAAGTTAAAAAGAAAATTCGTTCATTTTGATCAAATTTAATTATGATTAAAAATATATTTTGCTTTCTATTTGCGAGGTTGCAAGAGAAGCTGGGACAAGCTACTGTGCTGGCCAGAAGCAGATGCTGGAGAGACACTTGCCTTACCCTGCCCAAACATCCTCTTTCACTTCATGAAGGAGCCAGGTGATGCACCAGCATGACTCTACTATTATTTTGTCCCAAGCCTGGGAAGCACACTTCTTTAAAAAAATGGCTCAATGAAATTCCTGCCCTGTGCTAAGATCAGAAAAAAAGATTTTTCATTACTGGAAAGATTTTCATAGAAGCTGAGAGCACTTGGCAGTTCTCCTTAGATCTTAAGCAGTATCCAGCTGGATATAATCCCATAGTCTGTGATGAGACCCTGAGCTGAAGAACACTGAAATCAATGGAGTGATTCTATGAGTGACTCCCATTAGTTTCCACAGTCTTTGGGATCAGCTCGTTGGGTAACTTTTCTATCAAGCTCATACAAGGGTTGTCTGGGTCAGAATTTAAGCATGGGCTTTTATGAGATTTATGCTCTGCTTGGTGTGGGATGAAATGAAAGGCTGAGGAATGAATAACGTGATTGTACTTTAAGATCAAGGTTGGTGGTACAAAATAAAATTTTGTCATTAAGTTAGTATGGGTATTGGATCAAATGCAAGACTGTGCAAGCTAATGCGGTTCAGTGTCTTTGTGGCTGCTTACTTTCTGGGTGACTTTGACCAGGAACAATTTGCAAGCCCATAAAGAGGAAATGATCTTCCAGGAAAGGTCTAAATTTGGCAGTTCTACAAGAAGAAGAAAAAAAAGGAAAACCTAACCTATGCCTCATCCAACACATGCTAGTTATAAATGAGGGATAAGGAAAATCCCTTTCATCTGTGCAGTTTCATTTCCTGCTCTGAGTTTCTCTTACTTATCCTTCATCTGACTCATAAATCTTTTTAAATATGGAAACGTGTTACCTTCACAGAAAAACTTATACCAGCCTTAATCTCCAAAGAAAGAGTAAGACTGTGGGGAGGTGCTGTGAGAGAATGGTGCATTAGACGGGTGAGTGCTGAATGAGGCAAAAGTCTGATGGAGCAGTGCTTCCCAATCTTTTTCAGCGGACCTCCTTGCCATTGCTGTGATTTCTTCCTTACCCCTTCCCACTTCTACTTTTTTCTCTGTTTCTCCCCTTGGTTTATATCCAGATCAAAATTAAAAGTTCTATACCTGAATATTTGTACGTAGGCGTGCATACCAACTCTGTGAGATGCTAATGGAGATGGTCCTTTCATGCTAGCAAGATCTCTTGGTTTTTGTTTTCTGTGGTCTGTGGCTCTTCACCGATTAAAAAAAAAGAAAAAAAGAAAAAAAAAGTGCTTCTATTTCAGCTGGGCTGGTGAGAAGGAACTGCACAAAGAAAGGGTGGTCTGACCCGTTCCCTTCCTACCATATTGCTTGTCCAGTTGAAGATGAGATTCCATTTGAAGAAGTAAGTTTGATTAAATAAATATTTGAGTGATGTACTAACATTATAGGATTCCTTTCTATTTCTGAAGACCCCTGGGGAAGGAAACTCAGCTGAACCTGAAATGTTCTTACCACATATGGAATGCAGTTCAAATTTTACTCTGGTCTCTGGAGAATTATTAAGGATATTTTATTATTCATGCTTAACAGTGTAATAAAGTCAGTTGCAAATTCCATAGACTTGTGAGGTTCTGTTGAACTTGTGCCAAGATATATCAGCTAAAGGTGAGACCCACAGTCTTCATAAAATATGGATTAAGTTATTTAAGACCTGTCATTTGGAAGATTTTACAGCATCACAACAGTACAGTAAATATGTTGCTTTAGTATGAGTTTTTCAAGTTCTGCAAAATCTTAGTTCTAGAGGGGATGTTGGTTTCTCATTCTGCCTTTCACAGTTTAACTTGATTCATCAAGGAAGCAGAAATAAAATATGTGCTCCAAAATCCAGATCTCTGTAATGCAGATCAGAAACAGACCTAGCAGTTCAGTTAAATTTGTGAACTCTGTGACATTTAAACTTTATCTAGACAGAAAAGAATTAATGCTTGATCTGATGAGGATACCAATATACTGTATAGATATGCTTAGCCTGATATAACTACTCTTTCAGAGAAAAGAAACAAGTCTAAGTAATGAATATGATATCACTTACTGAAAAACTATCACAGTCCTGCTAGTGTTATATGAAATCTGTGTTGTGATTGGAACTTACTGCTTATTAGCTACTTCAGAGTAAACTAGGAATAACTCAGTGGAATGAATCAGAAAAATATCTACTAAAGTAAACAGATAGAAAGGAGATGGGAATTAACCCCTGCAGACTGAGTAGGATTTACGTCATCAAACTTAAGATGTTAAAAATTAGTTTTCTAGTCCAATACTAATTCTTTGCACTACCTCTATACAGAGTAGGCACCACACTTTTGACCTTATTAGTAGGGCAAATGTCTTCTTTTTTGTCCAACATAGAGAAACTGAAAATAATATTCATACCATATTTGATATGATGACCACTGAGCTTGCTGCAGAGAGCTTAGTTCATATGGCACTGGAGATATTTGTCTTTCTGTCTTCCCACTGTTCTCTGTACTGGTTACTATCGTACTGTTTAACTCAAACTTCCTTTGCAGTCTCTGAGCCACAGTACCTGCTGCTTTCTGTAAATAAACACTGCTGAACTGTAACTCTTGATTTCCATCACCCTCCTTTATTTTATTGCTTCCTTGCAGTTCTGGTGTAAAAACAATCACAAATAAGTCTGCTGCATTTTTTTGGCAGTAATCCATATTTTGTGTCTAAGTGAACTCCTCAGCTGCTTGTTTATCCACTTAAGGATTGGATTATTGCTTTGTGTGTTTTCATCTCTGATTTGTAAGTGGAGGTGGCAAGCTAAGACGAACCTAGCACAGCTTTGGTATGCTTCTTATGAAGTGGTATCTTCTAGACTTCCTGCGTAGCTTTGAAGCTCTGATGCCTTGTTTCAGCTGTGGCTGGAATTTTGCATAGTCAGGTATATTGTAAATCATATACAATCTATGATTCGTCCATCAATTAGAATAAATGCATCTTATTTTACTTCTTTTACTTATTTACTTGTACTTTCCACATTATTTAATTGTACCAACCTGAAAAAAAAATGTTGTGTAGTCCAAAGCTAATCACCACAGAGTAGACATATATTAAAGCTTTAGTTTTGAGCACTGGGACAGGTTGCCCAGAGAGGTTGTGGAGTCTCCTTCTCTGGAGATATTCAAAACTCACCTGGAAGTGATCCTGTCTGATGTGCTCTAGATGCCCCTGCTTGAGTGGGGGGGTTGGACTAGAATTTTGCTGGCTATGTCCACACTTGTAAATAAAACAGACTAGAGACCTTTCTGTGTTGTCCCAGACAATATTGTCCCACTGTCCCAGTGGGGGCAGTGCTGGAACAGCCTGTGGCTTTTTTCTATTCTCAGTCGTGGCCAGGAAATATGAATTAGACTGGGCCAAAATTGATCCAGGATTGCATTAACAATTAAACAGACAGTCCCGTGACCACGCTCGGATGCTGCCCTTTTTAGTACTTTAGATTCATCTGCTCAGACTTAGACTGATAACTTTTAGATACCTAGAATAAATGAAATAAATCCTAGACAATATCAGCCTTATAATGACTTAAGTCTCAAAGAATTAAACTTTAAAACAAGTCTCTGTCCTTCCCCACAGTGAACTGCATAGTTGTGTGGATGTTAGGATATAGAAACATTGAAACTGGACCCAAAGTGCAGACCATGTGAGATTAAAAGGAAAGAACTGGACTGCATTTTAATTTCAGATCTGCAGCCTACGCCTTATCCATTCTATTTTCTGCTTCCCTGGGTGATGTTTGAAGTCAGCTCATCCTCACTTAAGAAGCATGTGTGATTGACTATCTGATTGAGTAAAATTTGAGTTTGGGAATAAGGATGAAGGGAAAAAAAGGATAAACTTCAAAATAAAATAGAAAAATAATAGAAAGTGCAAAAGAATAGGTGGCAAGGCTGTAAGTAAAGAAGTAGATTGAAGGGAAGTCGAGAGACATAAGGAAAGATTGGTGCAGCACTCTTTATTCATCACACAGACAGCTATCAAAAAGATTATCCTTCTAGTACTGCTGTGGAGAAAATGAAATGCCATGTTTATTGAAGTATATAAGAGTTTTTTTCCAACACCTTTGAGTGAGACGGACTTAGTTTTTTAGGATCTTATGAATGAGCTTGAAACCATCTTAAAACTTCTCAAACTGTGCTATGTCCATGCATCCATAGAATGGGTCTTCATAAAAAAAGTCATGAATGTTTGATTTCCATTGAATTTTGCTTTGGGATTAAAGGGGACAAAAAGGCAGTCAGGGATGTGAACAGACTGGAAGCACCAACTAAAGCAAAACTATCGGAATTTTTAAAACAGCTTTCATTTGGCTGCAGGTTATGTGACGATTCATTCTCTTTTTTTTACAGCAATCTTACTTTTCTACTATAAAGATCATCTATACTGTAGGATACAGTATATCTATCACCTCACTTATTATTGCTGTGACAGTTCTTATTGCATTCAGGTATGTAGAGTTGTCCTTTAACATTAACTCATTTAATAGTCCTTCGATCATGTCAGAAAACATTAGACATAAAAAAATAGTACAGATAGAAATTCAGAAAAATGAAACCGATAGACAGGATTGGTTTAATAATATTAAATTGAGGCTAGCCATGAAAGAATATGATCAAAGAAAGTCAGAAATGAGAAGAATCAGAGCTGGGAAATAAACCCAGGCTGTCTACTGGCAGAAGTTAGCAACTCGCTTTGATCCTAAATAACGGGTAGGTATGTTTGTTTGCTTTAGCTGGAATGAAGGACACTTTCGGTAAGCTAAGTGTGCTTGTCTTGTACAGGCTCAGTTGATTTTATATTAATGAGAAGATAAAAGAAAAACTCCATTCTGCGTCAGTGTTCCTACAGTACTGTGTATATGAACACGGAAATATTTGTACTCTAGACAAGTTTTGAAAGTTTGGCTCTGAATTTGGCTAAGATGGTATGATTTCTTTCCTACTGAACTATCCACCTATGAGGCATTTTCAGGTAATAATTAGGGTATTTGGAGTAAAAGCGGTTGTTTATTATCACTTTTACTGTATAGATCATGTTTGCTGTCATGTAGCGTTTGTTTTATTAATCTTTGTTTGTTCCATGTAATTGTTTATACCTTTGAGTAAAACTTGGAGGTTTATTATTATGTTGTGAAAATCAGGTTTCCCTGGGGAAAGTTTCTCGACCTCTGTGGTTCCTAGCTCATGCCTGGAAATCAGCAGATACGCTCGTTGACAGCCACGCTGACCTTGTGAAAACAAAGCAAGTCAAAGAAGTGGAAAGAAACAATGAACACAAAGAAACTTATAATAGGGAGGAAAGCGTTATAGTTCAACAGCGGGGTTGGTATTTCAGTTCAGCAACAAAATTCTGTATACTGTAAACTGGCTTTAAGATTAGGTGACCCTGTTTTTACCGGAACTGGAGTGAATTCAGCTTTTAATAAGACTAGGTTATCGTTTTAGCTAAGAGTTAGCTTTAAGGGAAGACATAGAATTGAAGTTGCATAACTCCTCCAAAAATCTGTATTTATCAATAGAAAAATAGTCAGAAAAATTACTTTTAACTAACTAAAGGTAAGAATTTAAAATAGATGTGCTAACTTATTTTAAAGCAGTTATCTGCATTCATTTAATTCATAAAAGTAATTCTGATAAATTAAAGAAGTAGCCTTTAATTCTGGATCAAGCTGTCTATATAGTGATTTAATGCAATTTCAATTATACATGGGATTGTGCAGTGTAGACAATCTTGCTAAATGATTATTGCCTCATTCAATGAGAAAATTCTCTATGTAGTCTGAGATATCTCTGCTTTTCTTGTGCATGGACGCTACTTAGCCACAGTCAAAATAATATCAGGGAAGGACATTGCTCAAATACAGGTTTTCCTTGGCCCAAAAATGATGCTAACTGAAAACCAGCCCTGCTCAGGTACAGAAAACATGAACTAAAGCTGAGATTCTTGGAAACTGTGAGATTCTTGGAAACATTAAGGGAGCTTGGCACCATCTAAAGGAGAGAGGAGATTAAGAGCTAGGCTGTGGGTAAATTGCACTACATGATGAAGATTCCTATTGACTAGCAACGGATTAAAGTTTTCTTTCTATATGTACCTGGAGGCATCTGAGATGGAACAAGGCCTTCTCATATATTTGAATTAATGTCAGCATAAGTGAGTGAATTACTTCAGAAGGACTTTTCTTCTTTTTATCCAGGAGGCTTCACTGTCCCAGAAATTACATCCACATACATCTCTTTTTTACTTTTATCTTAAAAGCTATTGCCATTTTCATTAAGGATGCTGTACTTTTCCAAGAGGAAGATATTGACCATTGCAGCCTCTCTACAGTAAGCACCCGAAAAGCAGGATATAGTGGTACTTGGTATTTTTTGCATGGTGTCAATATATGGTTTCGTTTTTCGTTATTACTTTTTCTTATATTTTAAATGTTAGTGTGGTATCCATCATTAATTAATTCTTTTATGCTTTATATTTTACCTTGATACACTTGGATTTCATGTCCTTCTATGTTTTGAATGCATCAGTTTGTAGTTCTGTAATACTCTAAATCTTTGTTATAGAAAAATAAGTGTTGTAATACTATTAACCTTCTATAATTTGAAGTTTAAAATTGAAGACATGTGAATGGTTCATAACACATGCTTTTAAATATGTTTTTTTCTGGAGGTGTTGGACTCTATCTTCCGAGGGAAAGCTCTGAATTGTAGCCTACGGGACATACAAGGTTCTAGGCAACAACTTGGCTTTTTTTCAGTCCAACCATAAAAACTAGCAATAAACCAACAGTTTTCAAAATCATGCTTCTGGGCTGATTTTTCTGCATTGCTCTTGGCCACACAAAATTTTAAAACTGAACTTAGGAGGAAAAGCAAAATATGATGTTTCCTTGAACATATTTTTTTCCAAGGGATATCGAGAGTTGGACTCTACTTGTATGAGGTACATTGAAGGCCAGTGCATTGGTGAGAGAAATCACATGCTTGGAAGACTGAGCTATATTTCTAGCATGGAGACCTAAAGCAAAGTCTGGTAGAGGTTGCAAGCTACTATGATAGCTAAAACTTTACTGTTCAGAAAGCTGTATTACAGCGGAAGATCTCTTTTTTAATGCATATGTAACTGTGAAATCTTACTCTGCATATCCCAGTCAGAATTACAGATGCTTAATTCATTTGCAAATGAATCACTTTTCCACATGTGTAATGTCAAAACTTTGCCTTTTTTATTCCCTAGACCAAATGCAAGATCTCAGTTGTTTTCTGTCACTACTTTATGATGACCAATTTCATGTGGTTGCTAGTAGAAGCTCTTTACCTAAACTGTCTACTACTATCATCCCTTTCTCACGGAAGAAGATATTTTTGGTGGCTTGTTCTGTTTGGCTGGGGTAAGTAAGGGTTTGAGTTGATGTTGAAAAGAGTAAGATATTCCAGAAGACTTTATCCATCTCACAAAAATACTGGAGGTGGGATCTAGTCTGTCTAATTGCTTTGCTTTTAATTTTACACATCTGCTAGTGAGGAACAATCGAATGTTTTAGAAGTAAGGCAATAAATGCCATATGAAATGTTTGGAAAATTAAGTATATTTGAGGACCCACGGAGAGACATCCAGTCACTTCATTTAGAAACCTTCTTCTCGCCACTGAAAACACAGATGCCTCCAAGGAGCTCTCCTAACTACCTAAGCGAGGTGTATCTTTCTCTATGCAACTAACAAAAAAAGCTAAGAGCTTCAGTTAATGTAGAATATTGTGAGTCTTCTTCTAAGAATGGGTCCGTCTTGAGGTGTAGCAGGTATCATCATAGGTCATGCATGGTCGTTTTGTGAATAAAGCACTCACTCAGGAGCTCTATCCACTAGATAGTTAGATGTGAGACAGCAATATCCCCAATCCTTTTTGTTGTAGTCTGCAATAAATGGATGGTTCAGACTTCAGTGGAGGCTTAAACATCAAAAATTAAGGAGCTGCCCCAAAAACCTGCTGTGTAAAGGAAAAGCCAAAGGACTCAACCCAGGGGCAACACGGGCAGGTGGAGGTGCTTTCCTAGAGACTGGAAATCTGGCTTTCAGCCAATTCAGGAAAACAATCCTTGTGTCTTGCCGCCAAAGGTTAAGGTAGGCCTGACAGCTAAGCAGACTGAACCACCCTTTGTGTTTTAGGAAGATTTGTTGTTCAGGAAGGATAAAGATAAACTGGATCTCATTCTGTCTTTGTGAATTGCTAACATTTCTGTTGTTTGAGGATTTGGTAAATGCTACTCCCTAATATTTTGTCATACTAAAAACACAACTTGTTACATAAATCCATGTTTGAATCTCCTGTTAGCATGCAGAGACTTCAGGTGAAATCACACTGATGAATACAGNTTTTCCATGTCTTTTTGTCTGGCAGGTTTCCCAACGCTTTTCACTCTTATATGGATATTAGCAAAATTCTACTTTGAAGACACAGCGTAAGTCGTTTTGTACACTGTTCTATCTTCTTGCGTTGTAATTCTAAGACAATAGTCCATCCTTTTGCCACCTCTGGATCCCTGTTATGAAGTTCTGAGTTCTGAAGGCTTATTCTGCAAAAATATGAGTGATTAACCAAAAAGAAGATGATGAAGGCTCATGTCATTTCAATGACATGTAAATAGTATTCATTACCCTCATTTCCTTTTCCTACATCATCCCTTAGATAAGTACCTGTGATGGGAGTTTTAAATTTCCATTTCACTACAGACGTAGTGAACAGGGATTATGACCTCCATTAGAGCGTATGATGGTGCAGATATAACTATGGAGGAGATTCTTCCCAGGAACCTGAGGCATTTATCTGTGCTGCAGGAAAACAAAGAAATTTTAGTGGGATAATCAGACTAAGAAAGCAAAATCTGAAGAACTTCTGGTATGAAATATTTTCTGATGCTTCTGAGGTCTGGAATGCTCACTATTTTTCACAAAGAAAATGTTTCCTGTCTTAAGTGACTTTGAAGAACAAAGCTATATTTTGGTATAATTCATGGCACCACTTAGTCAAATCTTTCATCAGAATTGTTGCATCCATGGCTGTCACTTAACATTTTGGAGTAATTTTATCTTTTTGGAAAGGGCAGGATAATCTATAAAGAATATGTCTTGTAAAAAGCTGAGTTTAAGTATTTGGATGCATGAGATATGCTGCTATACTTGCCTGAACTGCTGCAAAAATATATATGGCACATTATTTGTGCAACAAAAATATACCTGTTCAAAATTCCACTGCCACTGCTATGAGGTGTCTTGATTGTAGTGGTTACCTATACCTCTTTTCTAATCTTTCTGTTATTTTCTCAGATGCTGGGATATTAACCAAGGTTCTCCTTACTGGTGGCTAATCAAAGGGCCTATTATAATTTCTGTTGGGGTACGTGGAATGCTTCTAAACTTGTCAAAATTAATGAGGTGGAAAAAAAAACTTTAAAAATCAAATCTAGTTGCTGCTTGCTGAAATATTGTTTGCAGTAAGAAAGGGGCATGGTGGAATTTCTACAGTAAAAATATTTTATCAATTGCCTACATCTTAATTAGGCCAAAAAGAGGGAGAGAACCAGACCATAACCAAAAATCTTTCAAAGAAATCAGAGTTTTCATATAATTTTCAGTTCACGTGAAATTAGGTGGCTAAACCTTCCTTAAAGTAGTTGAAGAAGCAAGTTTTAGCCTAAGAGCATAGAATCAGCAAAAAATTTAAACCCAAGCTTTCAAGAGCTATAGGTTTATTCTTATAAACAATAACAATGATAACAGCTCTTGAGCTTGACATTTATTGAGTAAACTGGTGAACCTTAAATGATTAGGGTGTATGATTACTCCCATGTCATTAAACTCAAGTGATATGTGATAAAGCAGCTATTGGGTGGCCTTAAAGTAATCTGTTCAAAGATTAATTGGAGGACAGATGCATAAAATAAAGGGTGTAAAGGTGAAAAATGTGAATGAAGAATCTCCACTTAAAATCAGGTCACAGTTTGTTGTATTTCAGCATAGTAATACATTTCTGTCTCCTTTTAGTTTTTCCCCTACTGGTGCTCATCTGACACATATGTTTGAGGTCAAGAGATTCAGGGGATTGGGAAGATGATGCATTTTTCTGCTGGAAAGTAGTTGATGTGTGACTGAATGATTAAAAAAAAAAAAAGATTGGACTTTTTGGTGAAATGGGGACACTATCACACCAAATTAAGCATTTGGGCACACCTGGTGAAGATGTGTGCACAGCTGTTGTGTGCACGCACACACACAAAGTGCTTGCGGAGAAATTCTCTGATTGTGGAAAGCTGATTTGTAGCGTTGTACCAAATTACAACCTCAGAAAATTTGCTTCGCAAGTTAGGATTGACCCTTACTAGCTTTGGAGTTAAACTTCTTAGTTCTCTAAAGAGTCAACAAAGAGAAATAGGCGCTTTTGGTATATGATTCATCTGACTTATTTATAATAGATGTCTACACTGGGAGGAGATGACTCATCCCCACCCCACCCTAGACTCTATTGACTATGCAGGCTGGCTCTCCATTGACTGCAAAGGGAGAACAGGGTGATCAACTCAGATGCAGACATTTCATTGTAATTGTCTACACTGAGCCCTAGGAATAGTACTAATAATATCTAAAGCCAGAATTTATTGCAATAGCTGTCTTAAAACAGAAGAATGAAAATGGTATGAGCTACAAAGAAACTATGAATCATACAAGCTATTAACAAAAATAGTTCGCTTAGCAGAGTCAAATTCTCAAGTTTTCAAGTTCAGCTGTTTCTTTAAGGAGGAATGCAATGTGTTAAGATGCTTGAATGCTTCTAACAGGAGTTCTGTTAATAATCTTACACTGGTCTCGTTGAACCTGCAAAAATTGCACAATAACTGAAATCAAAAAATTATTTTCATAGAAAAGACTCATTGGAAAAAATAACTGATTTTTTTTCCCCAAAAACATTTTAAATAGGTCAGTTTCATCTTATTTATCAACATTATCAGAATTCTACTGAAAAAGCTAGACCCCAGACAAATCAACTTCAACAACTCATCTCAGTACAGGTAACGTATTGAACACAAAAATGAGCAATGGTTTATCCATAAAAGGTCATATCTTCTTTCCTAAATAGAGGAAAAACATGGTCATTGTTACAGACAGGCCCAGTTTGGCTAAGATTAAAATTCAGGAATTCCTGGCCTTATTCCATTCCTCCCAAAACCAGATAAAGTATCGGACTCATCTCACCTAATATTAACCCTCCAAACACGAAGTAGTTATACCAGTTTAATTATTTAACTTCCAACTACAACCAGTGGAGAGAGGAGAGAACCATTCGCTGAATTCATATAAGATCTCTGATTTAGGACAGGAAAAATTGCTCTCTAGAGGTGCCGTTGTCTGTATGTTGACTACAGAGGGAGCCAGCATAGTTCTTCCTCTATATTTTGTTTTAATCGAATGCTCCAACTTTCAGTGGCTAAAATTAGGCAAGACGTATTCTCTGCTTGTGTTTTCCTGAACTGTAGTCTTAGTCAGAAAGACAAAATGACAAAATAGCATAAGAAAAGACAGGAATGTGGTACTGCTGATTGGCAATAAGCAAAAGAAATCTATTTTCAACTATTTTCTTATGACATTTGTTGCTCAGTGTTGTAGTCCCAAGAGATATGAACTCCACATGTGGGCATTTAGATCATTTTTAAACTTCTGATGATCACTTCTGCATACCGCATGCCTTGGTCTTTATTCAGGAAACTAACGTTACCTTATTTCTTTTTCTGTCCTACTTTAGACGTCTCTCAAGGTCAACTCTGCTTTTAATCCCGTTATTTGGAACCCATTATATTGTCTTCAACTTTCTTCCAGAATATACGAGCCTGGGAGTCCGGCTTTATTTAGAGCTCTGTATTGGATCTTTTCAGGTAAATCCACTCCAGAGGCACCAGGTTTATTAGATTTTCTAATTTAATCCAGTTTCTACGTAACAGCTAGTAGTGCTACCAGTGGTATCTTTCCCATCTTCTCTGAAAAGATTAGTCCACTTTGGGCTGACATTAAACCATCCAGGGTCAATCAAAGCTGGAACTCCAGACTCCATTCTAACTTTTTGGCAATAAATGAATAGAGAGGTGAACAAATTAACACAGAATAGATCCAGGAGCTGTGCCACATTATTCCTCTTGAGGATTTAACCCATCCTGTTTATCCTCCCATATCGATCAATCCTGTCCAAATACACTTTGCAGAACCCACTCCTGAGTATCCACACTTGGGTTTGTCATTCACTGAGTTAAGTAACAATGTAAAGAAAAAGTAAACTAAACGAAATGATGAGATGTTTAGCTAATATCTGTCCACACAGGTCCACTGACTTGACAGGATTTTCCTGGCTTATTTCAGTTCAGGATATTACCAAAAATATTCAGTAAGCCATATTTTTGATCTCGTCTGATATACTACAAAGACACAGAAATTGACTGAAAACCTGTATGAGCGCTGTGCACAGGATCTCCTTATGAGATATGTATATTTCCCTACTGATTTACACAGCCTAAAAAAATAGCTTGCAGTATGTTTGGCTGTAGAACCCACCACACTTTTGCCAGCATAACCCAAAGAGAAATCCATTTTCCAGTTTCTGCCCTTACCAGCTTTCATGAAAGGGCACTAATTAGTTGATGGCCTGGTTGTGCAGCTTTCCTGGAGATACATACCAAATTTTCCAATTTGTAGCAATACTCTTATTTATAATGATACTTATTGTTTCACATAAACAGTAACACCATGAAGCTGGATGGTGCAAGTGGCTTTTTCAACAGTCAACTATTTTCTTTTTTCGCTTGTTTGTTCTTCTTCAGGGGTTTATTGTAGCAGTTCTCTACTGTTTCCTGAACCAAGAGGTAAGGGAATTCTTTACAATATTGCTTTGACTGGTAGACATATGGAGTTAATAATTAGTTTCATATAAGTGGATAATCAAATCTAGCGTCACAGAAAGGTCTGTTAACATGAGAATCAATGAAGTTGAATTTCATTACAATTATCTTCATGGGAATGAAGCCATCTAGTGGAGAAATGAACTGCTACTACTTTGCTCTCTAGTTCAACAAGCATTTTTATCCTTTCTGTGTGTTTTTGTCCTGCAGTGGTGCTTCGGAAACTCATGGTAGGTCCAGACTTCACAGTACAAGCCCTGAACAAATGCATATCAGAGAGATTTTCAATTACCAAAGGGTTATGGTTAAACTGGAAATAGTGTTTAACTTATAATAGTTACCCAATGTCAAAATATTCATCATATTCATTTTTTTAACACAGTCATTACGCTTCACAGTATTTCTTCACATTGATATATTCTTTTCCAAATAGAATATGAAGATCTGAATTTTATTGTGCATGAGGCAGGGAATCATTCCACTTAGCTTTAGCATAACTATAAAGTCAGGGCAAATTATAAAGCATTATAATAAAGATGCATCTTGAGTGAATTTCAAAGATTGCTGCAATGACCATAAAGCCACAGATTAATTTATCCTCTGTATCTTAAAGTGGGATGAAACTCTGGAATTTCCTATCTCTTTTTGGCCTGTAAGGCAGCTGAAATGGCTGTTTTAGACTTTGACTGGGATTCGGTTTCAGACTAAACTACAAGTTACTGGTTTCCAACTGATACCTTGAAAAGGGGAGAGTGTCCTAATTCATATAAGCCATCCCACAGAGCATCTTCTAGAGCATCAAAGGTATGTTTTGGAGGTGAATCCTGCTCCTAACCAACATAGCTGGTGACACTTTAAGAGCTATTCCAGTGGCCAAGTGCAGATGCTTGCGTTAGTGTGAGCTGACCTGCTCTGTAGACTCCAAGGACTATATTGACTAGATACGCATTTCCAAGTTTAAAATTTAGTGGTGATTGATTGAACACAAGCAACATTATATAACACTCCACCAGCCTGTTAATAATCCTAATATTTTCTGGAGATAGGTAATATAGCTTTACGTCCAACTTGACACCCCAGAAATACAACCTTCCAAATTAGATATTTCATTCTTATTAAACATCTGGGAAGACAAATTTCTAAAGAGAATTAAATGTGAAAGCAGGCTTTAGTGGCTGGTCTGGACCCAGCCACTGTGGACATGTGTGCATGGTTACTAACAACAGAAAGCAAATGTCTCTTGACTGTTGATGGCTTTCCCCTCCCAATCTTAAATAGGAAAGTAGTATTTATTATTTCTCAGCCACAAGTTGGTGAGTGCTGCAGATTATACGTTTCTAGAAACAGCTGGAAACAAGAAGACATCCCTTAGCAACCGACAAAGAACATGCAATGTGGAGAGGATGTGTTTAATTCTGTAGGCAGTGTTGGTGAGACTATTACTGGAAAATATTTCCAGTGGAATGTTTTAAAAAAATGGAGAAGGTACTGAAAGAGCCTGAGAAAATGTTTTACAGTGCTAGAGTTAGAAAGCTCAAGTTGTTTCATTTCTCAGAAGAGGTTTAAGTAATTTGACTGTGTACAAATACATCATAGTATAAGTACTTTGATGTGGAGAAAGTTACTTAGTGCTAATGGGCTTTTTAATTCAGCAGAGGAAGGTGGACTGAGGTTTACTGTGTGGAAATTGAAATCAGATAGCTTAAAAATGGAAGTGAGTCTTTTTCCTTTTTGCTGTGCCACAGCTCTAACAATAACCTTTGATTGCTGGGCCCAGAACCATTAAGTAGGACCACAGGACTGGGAGGACCCACCTAAAGTGAGTCGTTACTTCCTGAACGTAAGAGCGGTGTTCATTTGCCCCTTTGAACAGTGGAGATCCAACTGAGCTAGCCACACTAGGCTTTTTCATTGCTGCAGAGAAACAAGCATGCTAAGAAAAGCCAGACGAAAAATTCTCTGGAGGTTCCTACTTTTCTGTGTCAGCTAGAAAAGGAGTCCAGAGTGACTAGCTCAGACGGAGATGTCTCAGTTTTACCCATCTCTAGCCACCACTCACATCTTACCTCATCCATACCGGTCCTCCTCCCAACAGTAATTGACCATAAAATTTCATTTTCTTTCTTTCTGAGGTGCAAACGGAAATTGGCCGGAGATGGCACGGTAAGACGTACGGACTTATGCCTGTGTGGAGGAGGACAAGATGGACTACACCATCTAGTTCTGGAATGAAAATGACCACATCTGTATGCTAAATACAGCTTCAGGATCTGGAGCCTGAAAGTGATTAGGGAAAAAACACTTACTGATTACAGCTTAAACTCTCTGAGCAACTTGGAGGAAGATCTACTTCTGCAAAAGTTCTGCCCAGCAGACGTCTCTCACGGGACAAGCATTCCAGTGTCCGATCAAACACTGACTGGCTGATTGAAATAACCCTCTCACAGATATACTATGCATCACAGCAACCACAAAAATCACCTCTTTTTGGTTCATTTTCTGTACTTTTTCACCAATGAATCATACAGAATAACGGATCTAGGGAGTGGACATCACTAGTAACCATTAGTGGCACCATAGATGATCAGCTCTGGAAATCAGTATTCCATCCCCATGAACTGGGACTTGAAGTCAGTTTGACTTGTTCGATACTTGTTCCTTGTTTTGATTCAATGGATTTATGAATAAGAAGCCAAATGTTGTGACAAACTACAGTATGATTTAAAAAAATTCTCTCCTTTTTTTCCTCTATTTTCTCTTTAGAAATGAGAAGATTCGAAGTTAAAGACAAAAATGAGCACACTCTCAGGCTCGTGTTCATGTATTCTAGTAGCTACAGTCTAAAAAGTTTCTGATAACCACATAGTAACAAGGTGAGGTGTTGGGAAGGACAGGTCTCCGTAAGATCATTATTAAGGATAACAACTCTTCACAAGTAAATTACTAAATGAAAAAATACTTATTGGTGTAATGGATATTGCTGCAAAGTAGTGGAAGAGAGAAACAGTAGTAGCAGAAACAAATCCATCAAGTAAGAAGGTGAGATATTTAAGAAATAAAGAGAGAATTAAGTGGTATAAGAAGAGCAAATCCATTAAGAAGAACTAGAACAAATCAAGCAAATGCTTAAGCTGGGCAGCGTGATTCGGGCCTTGGAACAGAAAAAAGTTTGGAGTACTTCATTTTGCTGTCTGCACGAAGAGAGAACAAATGCTCTGTCCTGTTTCTGGAGTCAATGGGCAGCAGCAGCAACGAAGGTGCTGGAGGACCAACTCCCAGCTACGGAAGGGCCAGGTGACTGTCAGGAACACTACTAAGTATCTTTCCATATCTGGCTGTTTTTGCTGTCCAGTGCTGCAAAATATTCAGAATCTTGGAAATAATTTTGTATTCCCAATGTTTGTACCTGAGATTTTTTTTTTCCCCTCAAATAATTGTCACTGGTAGATTAACATCCTTGATGGAAGCATCAGGGCTTGGAAAGGAGCAAGGAAAGTCAAACTACTGAAGAGGGAGGGCCATGAGACTGAAAAGTTTTCACTATGCTCTTCTGGCCATTCCAGTGGGCTGCCAAGTCAGATTAAACAGTAGAAATAATAGAGGAAAGTGGAGCTGCCTTCTTTTTTCCTTTCTAGGAGTCAGAAAATTACAATTAACTTGAAGAAGTAGAATGTTATACTACCTAGTTTCGCATGTAAAAGCCAGCTGCCAGGCATAGATCTTCCTCTTTCCATGTAAAAGAACCGTTTTTCTCTTTATTTTTCCCCAGTCTGTGAAGAACATGCCAGTTCCTGAGGTCTGTCCTGAGGGTGGGGTAAGAGTCTGAGGGAGCAGGAGGAGGAGGTGTGCATCTCCAGTTCTGCAATGACCCCGTGGAGTTTGCATTGCGACATGGGGCCCGAGATGTTGTTTGTACAGGTTGCCTTCCCTTTTCCAGAAGGATTCAAGGAGATTTTAGATGGAAGCGTATACCCAATGCATGGTGATTTGTTTAAAGTAAGAGACTAACAAATAGGTGACCTTTCACAGCTTTCAGTGTTTCAAAGTTTCAGTTTGTTAACAGCATCTAGTTAATGTGAAGAGCATCTAGTTAATGTGAAGAGCTGTGATCTGTGAGCGTGACTGTTGAGGTAGCTGAGTGAGTCTTTTTTCCTGGAGGTGGAACTCTTTCCGCCTCGAAAAGATGGGCTAGAAAGGGAGCCCAGAGTGGCTAACTCAGCCTGAGAAGTCTAAATTTTACCCACTCTAGCCATTTGTGCTTGGGGACAAAATTTCCTTAGAGCTTCTGCATTTCCATTGATATTGTATAAATAATTGTAAAATTGAAAATTTATCATGTGCTCCATAACTGGAAGATGGAAGAAGAGGAAATAAAAAACAGACAAGATGCTTTCTGCTGAACAGATCAGTCGTTGTCGGCTGAGCCGGTTTCTCAAAATGTGATGCCGTTTTGCCCATCCCCATGTCTCAACCGGTGGAATAACATCATAAGATGGGACATATTAGGACTCTTTAACTCTTACTGTATTATTTGGATTTTCTGGCTTGTAATTAGGTCCTACAGTTCTGAAATATGTATTTCCTTGTATTTTCTCCAATGTAAATTGATTACATGACCTTTTTATTGTGCGTTATCATGATAACTTTGAAATTAACAGAACACATTAATGACAGACATGAAAGCACACGAATATATGAACTTCTCAGGACTCTTTTTCTCTGCTTTCATTGCAGACTGCATTAAAGGCTAGGCCCCAAAACCCTCAGAGTCAAGAATCCCAGAAGTCTTAGTAAAAAATTTCCATTGGCTTCAGATTATAGTTTATAGGGACAATATTTGACTGCACTACAGTATCTGCAGAAGGCTGAAGTGTGAAAAAATATTTTCTGGTATAGACGTTATCATTCTATTTTCAGTCTAATATATATGTGGCCATTTTTTTTCCCTATAAAAAGCCCTAACTTTTCACTTGTCCAAACCTTCTCCTTAATGTGCTTGTTATTAAGGTCCTGAGATCCATCTCCAGATTCAATTTTAAATTATTACAGAGAAAATTTTGGGTGCGAGAATGGCATCTAGTCTCACCTAAATTTAGCTACCAAAAATAAGTTATTTGTCCTATTCTAGTCCTCTCAGCCTTCCCTACCAAGAATCTTTGGAGAATACTTCATTCAATTCTGAAATAAATAGCTAATACAGCAGAAATACTCTCCTGAGCTTAAACTGGACACATAGATGGCTAAAATCAGATGAGGTGACTCCTACTATTTCTATGTTATAGGCAGACCTTGTTGGTCCCCAGAAGATTTTCCTGTAATTGCATCTTGCTGTGTTTCTTACAGCTGCCTCTCCATCATGTGCTATTACCCATTTTTGGAGTGAGGGATATATGGACAACTCGTTGACATTGATGCAATGTTTCTAGTGATTGTCTTTTCACCTTTGTGCTTCTTTCCAGACAAAAAGTCTCTCAAATGTAAAACCCGAAATTCAGAGTATTGATGAATCCTAAGGAAAAAGTGGGTTAAGTAAAACACTGGTATGTGCTTTGCAAAAAAGAACCATTCTTCAAAGACCTTAGAAAATGATATACCTGAATTATACACACCACCTACAAAAATATTAGTAGATAAAACTGTGATTTTTGTCCTTGATTTGATGCACTTTGCTTTCGGAGGAAAGAAGATCCATCTGCTAAAGGGAAGTAGATATGTTCCTGCCTCTGCTCCCATTATGTTTGCAGTAATAATGCCATTTCCCTTTGATTTCACATAGTGAGTTATGTCTAGCCTTGTAAGGTAATTTGCCAGTAGCAGAGAGTTTGCCTTCATCTACACTTATTTGATGAAAGCAATTGTACTCCCTACCCATCATTCTTTAAGTAGACTATTACTATCCGTGATGAACTAGGCATGGCATAGATTTTAGAGTTACATAACACTTTCAGTAAATTCAATCTTGACTGTGAAATGTTACACAGAATTTAAAAATTAAGCATTTTTTTTCTTTTTTTCCGTCCTTTTTTTTTTTTTTTTTTTTAAAGGAAATGAATCACATGGAATTTAGATGATAATTATCCAGCCAAGCACTAACTTTGGAATCCGTGCAGACTTATTTCATAACATTAGGTTCTTGCCTGCCATATGCAAAATTTGATAAAATTGTTATAAAAAATGTGACGAGCAGAAGCTCATTGACCTTTGAGGAAGAAATTATGCTAAGTATGATTTGCTTTCTCTTGGAGTAGGGCCAGAGCAAAGTAAAAATGATCTGTAGATATATAATCAGGTCCAGTGTATGCAAATTGCTGGATGGCTTACAGTGCTGTGATTAAAGCTAGAGGTAAATCAGAGTTTACAGATGTGATGGCTGACCTGATCTAACTGCAGTCTGCAGGCAAAAATAAAGGTAGTGAGTGCTTTTCTGCCAACTTAAGCACAACCTAATGCTTCTTTTCTTGCCTTAAAGACACCTGCCAGCTTCCTAAAAATCAATATTTTTGACATCATGACCTCACCCATTTATTCCCTTGAATGGAAATCTCCCATTGTAGAAGAACAAATTATTTTCTTGTACATTACATATTCAGGCTGTACTTTCTGTTATTCTCTTGTATATCTTTTACGTTGTTTTTTCATCTGGCTTAGTGTCTTACATTGCTTCCCAACACTGCAGAACCATTAATAACTTTAATATGAATCAATAGTCATAGCAAAGTCTCTCCTGCTACTATATGTATGTGTATATATATATATGTATACATACATATATACATATACATATATATATATATATATATATATCCCGTACACATATGAGCAGCTAGAGAGAGGCAAAAAGAAAAAAAAAGAAATAAATTAGAAAACAAAACGGTGCATCATATTCTGAAAAACAATGAACACGTTTCTTCTGGCTCCATCTAGAATTGAGGTAGGATTATTATTATAACATAAGCATCATGACATAATTTTAGCTTTGAGAGAACAAAGTGTGTCTTTTCAATGTTTTATCTGAATTATTTGAATTTCAATGCTTTATTTGAATTATGATTCAAAGTGTAAGACAACAAATGCTTGACACCTCCACCAAGAGATGTCCCACGCTCATAGGGACAGAGGTCAAAGCTTTGGTCTTACAATAGGATGTCACAGAGAAAATCAAATATAAAAGCACAGAAGTGTTTATCTACAATAGATTAGGCGTAAAAAAGGGCCAGCAAAGCTGATCTGAGATGCTCACAGCGTGTTTTATTTATAACGGCACAGTTCCCTGATGATCACGGAGAATTCCAAGAATCGAAACTCAATGAGATCAGACGTGTAATCTACATCAGCTTTGATTACAAGAGAGCCAACTACATCTTCACAGTCACTATCCAGGTTGAATTCTGCTTTTGTGTTATCAAACGAAGATATTAACATGCTTAAGGTGTCCTTAAAGTGAATGAGTTTGCAATTATTCCATATAGATAAAAGCTTTTAATCAGACCTTACCTACTCCAAAGCACTCCTGAAGAGAATGATAGTTTTTATTTGGTAAAAATGATTATATAGCATACTCTGATAAGTGTAGAGCTTTAAAAAATCACTTTATATAAATACTGTATTATTTCTTATGCTTGTCTAATATAGACATTACTTAATAACAAATAAAATACATCGTGTTCATACTTCACACTAGTGCATTAAATGACTTGAAATGTTAATTTCTATTATACTTTGGTTCATATGCCAACAACTTTAATATAGATTAATATTTCATAATATGAGAAATGAAAATAAAAGGATTATTTTTAGTTTTATGCAGTGATAGGATTCTCCTGGCCTTTTGTGTGTGCTTTTATCAAACTAGACAAAGAATATCTCAAAGCTGCAGGAAGACATACTGTGAATCCATAATAGGGTAGTATACCCACAAATATCTGAAATAAATCTGTATTTCTTTATTTTCTCTATTACACTGACTTAACCCAACTCGCTGCTTTATCTGCACTGTGGTCTGGGTCTGACACCTACAGAACAGTCTGGATGATGGTCAAGCTTCTTGCTCCAGCTTTATCTTGGTTGGCTGTTCCTTCTGGTCAATCCAGTTCCAAATTGAAGGTCTACACGTACCCATTTCCTTTTCCCAGATTTTACTGGAATCAGACTGATCTCTCACTGTTTTTTTTCAAGTTTAAAATATTAGCAAAATTATTTCTTTCTTCTAGTAGCTGCCTATTCTGCAGATGGAAAATATTCACTTAGCCAAATATCACCTTTTAACCCACCCTGGAGTAATCCTTTTCTCCAGTAAGAAAGGACTAGCTCTTTAGGCTAGATTCCTCATGACTGGGACAAACAGCTAGAACCGCACCGTTAAATTAGGAATGGGCTTTACCTCTAGCTACTGCAGCCATACTCAGGTTAGGGAGTGACCAGAGGGTGAGGTAGCACCTCTCCTGCACTGCCTAAGCACCACCTTCTCCTTAACTGCTAAGGTTGTTCTCCAGCCAGATCATTTCCTTGGTCCAGCTGGCTATATCTACACAAGTGCTGATGACACCACACAGAACATTATAGAAACATATTTTTGGCAATAGCTTTAATTTCCATTGATTTAGTTTGGTTTCAGGATGAGCTGAATTATGTCTATATTTTTTCAGATCCTACATTGCATGTAAAAGTTGTACCTTTCAGTTCCTGAAATTGAAATTCATATTCATTTCACTGATAATAGGAGTAGTTAATGTCATAAGAATTTTAATTTTGCCAAAGAATAGGAAATACTTTCATAAGCCTACAAGCTACCAGCTGAGTGGGCAAAGGAATCACATAGCTCAGTATAGGCTCATCGAGACTGTCTGTCCAAAAGTCTCTCTTTTAAGAAGAACCTTTTCAGAAATCCAAAGAATAAAAGTCGAATCTATTTTACAGTAGCTGGATGTTGGTTCAACTTTCATTACTTGGAATGAAACTGGATACAGTGAACTGACATTTTTAGTAGAACTTTATATTGTCAGCGACTTCTGCCTGGCGGAACTGAGAAGTCACTTTGATAAGGTAGCAAGACGCTGGGATGCTAGTAGGAAAATGTAGAGTTTATTTTCATCAATTCATCATGCAGGGTATTTTTTTTTTCAGGTTCCCCTCTCCGCTATTCCTTTGGATAAATTTCTGAACTCCCCACTCAGAATGACTAATGCTTTTAATGGGTCAGTTGGAAAAGTAAGGCATCACATGATGTGGACATCAGAATCTAATTCTTAATTACTATCTTCCAAATTTTCAGTCTTCATACAGACTTAACTCTTAAGGCCAGATTCAGGAGAGATATCACATGAAAATGGCTACTTGGACAAAACCAAGAAAACCAAGTTCAGGGTAGGAATATTGATTAAATCTCTGATACATGCTAGAAGACTCAGGATAAGGTCTGCAGAGAAGATGAGAATAAAGTTATCCAAGTCCATTGCAGAAATGGCATCTTCTTCCTTTGGAAAAAGGAAATTTGAAATAAACACTAAGAGAGGATACTTGTGACTGAAGTAAGAAGCAGGGACGAGAGGGCTACAGAAACTCCATCATTTAAGGTTTTTGAGAAGAATTTGATCAAACGTTTATGAAGTTTAGAGAGGGCTTATCTTTCCATGACGGTGGAGGATGAAATGGATTGCTGTTTCTCAACCTATAATCAAAAATAACAATGCTGACCAGAAAGTCATAAAGTGATCTTTCAATCGCTTCCACCCTCTCTAGCAAAAGAAGTACGCTCCTGTTGCAAAATGTACAATCTAGAAAATGAGTTGCGGTGGGGGAAATTAAAGTACTATATGGTCACTCTAGAAATAGCCTAATTTTTATGTAGTTGATAATGAAAATCACTGTGTGATTTTTCCATAGAGGAGAGGAGAAGGAGTCAAACTGTTTCAGAAATACCAGACAAGATGATTTCAGCATCCTTTTAGCTCTTATTTTCTGTGACTGAGATGGGCTTCTCTCCACAACTTTGTTGGTGTCTAGGCATCTTTTAGGCTCGTTTAGCTTCATAAGATTTTTTTCTCAAGTAGGCAGTTTATTTTACCTGCAGATTAGTTCTTGCTCTACAGGTGAATTTTATTATTATTCTTGTATGTATTTATATATCTATTTTAGTCTAGAGATACATCAGGACTCCACTAGATGGCAGCTGGAGACCTTCACAGACCTCATACCACTGACACCAGATTGTACTTTCCTTGGTTTCCCTTGACACAAATCAATTAAGATATTCCATTCAATGGATGAATTATTTCACTGCCTATCCAATGAGACTCCCAGCACTCGGTACAGCACCAGTGGACTTCACTACACCTCCTAGAGCTAGGACATTACTTTTTTTTCTTTCCCCTTTCTGCTTGACCTGGATCTCCAAAATGATCACAAAGCAGCCTGTGGCCCGGTGGGCTGTCCTGTGCGAGTCCAGCTCTACGCAGTAGTCGTGTGTGTTTGCACTGGACATGTCTATGTACCACAAGCTCAAGGTGCCCTTGAGGCCCTTCAAGTCGAGAGCACCTTGGGTGAGGGCAATGCTATCGCCGTGGCTGCACAGAGCTCAGTTCAAGCTCTAAAATCCACCACCAAGGGAAAGCTTGAGCTAAGGACTGAGCCAAGTGCAGTGCAACAGCACTTCAGCTTTTGTGGTGGTAGAAAGGTAGTTCAGGGATGTTCCCACAGTGTTTTAGTCACTTAGTTGTGACAGCAGTTAGTTTAGGTATTTGTCAAAAGGAGAGAAGGCAGGAATGACTGAAAAGTGAATTTTATGGCTAAATGAGCATTAATAGAATTATTTTCCATATGTGACCATCATGGATTATAGAGTTGTCATATTTTATGCAGGGAATTAAAAAGAATGCCGTTCCAGTTCTGACTGAAAATGACTTTTTCACTTTACATACAGAAAAATTTGCAACAATAAAGGTATTGAAAACATTAACTTACTATTCATTTCATCACCAGCACTAAAAGGAATATTTTGGAAAAGTCAATGTTTTATTGGAAAAATGAACATTTTCTACTGATTTTGCAATATCTGTATTTAATATTTCTGAAGAGTTCTAGCACTCTTGGACAAAATTCAGTCACAACTGAGGAAACCAGCTGGATCTATTCACATACTGCATGCTGCAAATGGGCTTAAGTCTCTTCCTGGGGCAATGCTTATATTAATTGAAAGCACATTTTTTTTTAATCTTTGTTGACATAAAATTGGCTCTAGTATCATCCTAACAGATGTTTCATGGGGTTTACTTTTGTCAAAGATGATGTTTTTTTTTTTTTCATCTAAGGGTGTGCCTACCATAGGAGCTGTGTGGTCTTACTAATGGGAGAATGAATCTTTTACCGTTAAAGATGTATTCCTAGTGGGAGCATCTGGTCACCTGCAAAGAGAAGGGACTCATTTGGCATTATTTAGTTGTCTAAAGTAGATGCCTAAGCCAAGCCAGAAACCCAGACTATGTTTATAGTCAAAGAAGAAAAATAGATCATTTTAAGATGTGATTTACCTGATCTGTTGTGGATACCTTGCTTTAGGATGACATGAATTGGACCATGGACTCCCTGACTAGATCTCCATGGCTTATAAAGGGGCTCCATCTAGATCATCTACAGATGTCTACATTCAGCCAGATGATCTCTCCCATCATGCTGTCCTACATACAGACAAGTGGCAGAAAGCTGTGAACATTGATCATGGTCACTGTAGCAAGACCATACAAAACTGTAGTGTTCAAGACCACCCTGGAGACACTTCCAAGCTGTTTCTCATCAGGCTTGGCTAGTTTTACTATAATCTTACTAGTTAAGTATTTTGTTTGTGTCCCAGGATTCCTTATGCATTCACAAATCCTTTTGCTTTCCTGCACGAGGGTGTGTCAGGACCTTGCAGGAGATGTCAGGGCTATTATCCAGGAGACTTTTAGTGATCTGCTCAAGTGTGCAATCCCTGGACACATGCTAGTCCATTTACACTAGTGCAATTGCTCTGGTATTTTCCCTAGGTACACGTGCCTGTAATGGTATTTCTCAGAAAGTATAATTTCCGGCAGGCAACTTTTGCCAGGTGATTACCCAACACTCTCTGTAGTCTGGTCCTGCTGCTGGAGGAGGTTTCTGGGCCCTGTTAAAAGTAATGCAATAGCCTAGCCTTGGAGATGAATGTCGACAGGTCTTGAGTCCAAGAATGAGCATTACAAGCAACATAAATACACCCTATATTTTTTATACCAGGATTTTTCTGTGTGAGCTATCCAGAGAATCCCAGCGTTTATTTCAGTGCTTAAGCTAAGCAGATGCTTATCATCTTTGCTGGAGTGGAGCCTTAGGCAAGAATGTTTCTGGCATTTGCATGGGCATGGGACATATACACTGAGGTACCTGTGTGCAAGCACGATCTATCCTCATCCCTCGGCTTTTAATGCATCTGTTTTCCTGAGTGCCTTTTCAGAAGCTTGGTAACAAAAGGAAAGTAGCTTTTAACTGCTGGTTGGATTTTAATCTAAGTCTCTCTGCTTTAAAAGCTTGGGGAAAAAATAGAGAGTAGCTTTTAATAAAGTAGCAACTATTGGAACACCAGTAATTTTCTTTCCTCCTAAGACATAATGGAGAATATAATTTAATTTGATTAATTCACAGATCACATTTAAAATGCTAGGTTCTCTCTCTCTTTTTTTTCCCCCTATGTCTCTTTTTTTCTTTTCCCCATACTTTCCTTTTGGCACTTGCATTTATAAGCTGTCTGAAAACAATTCAGATGCTTTTAGCAGGAAGTGGCTACTTCTGTACCCAGCAGGAACATTGCCAGAACATTGGTACCTCGACTTCTGATATGTGATGGAGGGGAACATTTGGTGAGTCATGTAATGACACAGTGAGACAAAAGAAACCTAAATTCCTCTAATTTTTCTACTCTTTTGCTTCACAGGTGACTACTCAGGATTTGTTCATGTACATTTCTAATCGTGCTGCACTTTCCTTTCTTTATATGCGTATATTTAAGCAATGAACTATTAAAATTACAAAAAGAAAAATGAAATAATACGTTGGCATTCGAGCTAGCTGGATTTTTTTTTTTTTTTTGCTTGTTTTCAGAGAGCAGCAAGTGTGTCAAAAATCCTTTTTCAGTGAAAACAAGATATTTTGTATAGAGTATTGATTTTGAAGAAGGTTTTCAAGTTCATGCTGGAATGTTTGATCAGTCTGAAAAAGTGAAAGACAGACCTAAATCTCAGACCTTTTCAATACAATTTCATTCCGTGAAATCATTTTGAAGGTTCTATTTTGAGTCTTCCTTAGAGCTCCCACAAGCTATTGGGTAAATGCTTAATATTGCCTTTGTTTATGGCATAATGACAATACACAAAGACAGTCCATTAACCGTTTGAAACCATTTGAAACCATTAATCTGCAGCTTAATTTCAGGGAGGAATGTTACACTCCTCATGTTCTATTCCTTCAGGGCAGAATGGGATTTTGTTTGTTTGTGTGTTTTATCTCCATTATATCACCTCCCATCTGGCTATGTATAAAAAAAAAAAAAAAAAAAGGAAAAGCCACTATCAGGTAAAGATATTTCAAGAAATATACACACACACACACACAAACATACATTTTTTTTTCTGGCGTTACCTTACTCAATACCTCTGCTGTTCTTCCTTATATAGAGATATTATCTTTCTGACTGCTCCACGTATTCCAGGTTAATTTATCCCTGCGTGTCTGTTTACCTGAACACTTATAAAATTGCTACAGAAATTGTAACCAGTGGAAACATTTTGATAATGAGATTGTTAGCAGAGATAGGGACAGTGTGTGGCACCAGTAAGAGGAGACACAGCAAACAGAGAAATATAGTCTGATGAGAGATTCTTCTAAAAACCTGTCTCCTGCAAAAGGCTTTGGGGATCTGATGTGCTGAAAAGCTTTTTGATGATAAAACAGGGCTTTTAGCAGCAAAATTGGACAAACACCAGGTAGCTGATTTCACATCGGGTGAAAACGTGCAGAGCGAATGGCAGCAGGGGGGTACTTGGCCCTTGTGGCTAGTCTGTGTTCTGCCACGAGTGAAGGAATTACAGGAATTCACATGCGCTGCATGAAAATAAAATGCGAGAGCCTGTTGCTAGGGGTGTGTGTAGCAGCCAGCCCAAATAACCTAGCACGGATGTAATCCTGAATTAAATAGATGCTCAGTGAGAAACAGGTATCAGGCCCTGGCAGCAAGAGGGGAGGAAGGTGTTTTGGTGAGGGAGGCAGTTGGGTGGACTGTGCCTTGTTGACAGGTCAGAGCTCACACCACAAATAAGAAGATGGTTAGAGCTAGCGAGATGCTTCCCTTCTGCAGGAGGCAGAGGCATCCAAGGAGGTTAGCCCAGTGTACTGGTCGAGGATGTTGTGCAGAGACTGCAAAGGCTCACCTGGCCCTTGGGAGGTTGTCCCTTGCTGCTCATCTTTGTGGGCTCCAGTAAGACTGCTGTATGCAAAATGTCTAACCAAAATATTGCTTTCAAAAAAAGAAAAAAAAAAAAAAAAGTGTTCCAAAAGGTTGGGTTTCATCTAATCAAAACCAAGGTGTGTATCATATGCTTCCTTTGTAGTCAATAGACTAAACAGATTACCTCCTGAAGATGGTTCATTTTATCCTGAGAAAAGTATGTTAGATAAAGCGATGAACCATACTCCAGCCACGATATTACTCACCAGTGGATCTCAAGGGTGCCTTTCTGCAATTCAGATGTTTGACTTTTGGACATCTAACTTTAAATGCCTACATTACAGCGGATGAATCCTAACTCAAGAATCAAAGTTAGCTACTCCCTCTACTGTCTGTATTTGTAAAAAATGGCTTTCTGACAAAAAGGCATGTGGGATAATGAGAATGAGACGGAAGGGTAAAGGAGAGACTGAAGGAGAAGTAGAGGCACTTTGTGAGAAGTTTCAGACACAGAAGGAGAAAAAAAAAACAGAAAAGAGCTGGTGGAAGATAAGTGGAGCTGGCCACAGGGCAGACAACCAAAAGGGGTAGTTCCTGGACATTAGGTAAAAAGTCAGGGCAATTACTCTGTAGTGGGGAAACAAAGTGAACTTGCTGAAAAAAGTCAAAGTCTGCTCAATTGCTCCTCTTGTTTGCTAGGCTGCTCACTTCACAGTCCTCTGCAGGAGACTCAAGAGACACTCCTGAACACTTTCAACAGGTGAAATGATTAATTTATTCCTCTGTCTTCTAAGTCTAAGGTAAGACTTTGAAGAGGAGAACCCTGCTGCTTTATGTTCTGATTTTTTTTTTTTTTTTTTTTTAGGACAAGCTAAAAATGTCAACTGTTTCATAATTCTGGAATATGGTTCCTAGAAATGATTTTTTTTCTTTTCCTCTCTGCTGTTTAATACAACTCTGCTTGGATAATATTCATGAAATGAAGTTTGACTTTTTTAGTTGTCTATTAGCTGCTTTATTATTTCTTCAGGAGTTCTGTTTCAAAATTTATTAGGAAACATTACAAAAGACACAGACTTCTGATTCAGATTCAGAGGCAGCTCTCTGATTTCTCTTATGTTCCACATTGAACTTGCATTAGGGCAAGTTTTTTTCATACCGCCTTTCCTAGGTATTTCAAGTACAAACTGTACTGACCGATAGGCATGTAATTTCCATGTGTAATTCAAATAATTTGGGTGGGACTTTCCTTACTTGGATGATTTTTACTTAGATGACTTTTAAATTCCATATAGTCAAATTAGGCTCCCTGAATATGCAATGGAGAGGAGGAGACATCTTCCAGAGAGCAGTTTTTCTGATCTTGGATGTAGTATCCTGAAATGAAATAAATTGTCCTCTGGAGATGCCTTACTCTAATCCGTAATGGGATGCAAGAGGACAGCTATATCAGACTAACTTTAAATATTAAGTTAAAGGAGATGAATTCTGTCCTTCTGTATGCTAAGGCTGCAGAGAATCTTCTTCTTACTAATTCATTAATACTAATTTGTAGCTATTAGTACTCATATTCACCTTCATAGAAGAGTGTAGGTGATCTAGAGGTGGGACTGATATTAGCTAAATTTAACCACGTTGCATAAAGTGCTAGATTCAGTTGTTCATAAATTGGTGCATACTGCTGTTTGAGATGTCCTGAAGTATCTTATACAGCTGCATGAGGCTGGCAAACATCATGTAGGAGTGCATGAAACCTTCCGAGAAGAAGGGAAGGTGGAAGTTTCTCTTGTAGGAGAAGCTGATTAGGTAGTGTCTAAACATGTGATTCAGTTGCCCAAATGTAATCACCTAGTGCCATATGAGATGATTCAGGACAGCTGTATGGAACTGCAGGCTACGACTCAGCACTTTCAGGAGATCCGTGCAGCTGAAGGTCAGGGAACAGACTTTAGGACATCTTTAAGAGGTCTTAATGGTTCCTTAGTTTTATACACAGTTGGCTCGAGTCCTACAGCTGCTGGACACTGTAGACATTTGCATTCAGGTTTTTGTATCTGGAGCTAAATCTCACTAAAAGCGAGAGTGTTATTATCAAGGACTTGATCCAGCGATCCACATACAAGCCTCTTGTGTCCTTTGAGATGCCTTGGATTATTCAGTGTGGCACATATGACTAAGGGCCCACTGGAGACCTGTGCCATTCTGGGACAGATGCTAGAGGCCTGCTGAGGTAAGAGTTTGCAGAAGACTGTCATACATGTTTCTTGAGCTGCCGATGTGTGAAATAACTCATTCTTTGTATCATACAGACTTCAGCTCAAAACTTTGATACAACTGCTATTTATTGTTCACTAATAATCCTGTTTGGAGTTAAGTATTATTTTATGTCCTGGTTATTTTTGAAAACAGTACCCTAAGAGAGTCTGAGATTACTGACTGGGACTACTGACCCTTGCCATGTGCCAAAGATGTAGTTGTCTCTAACCTTCAGCCATGCCATGTGGTAAGACAACTCTGTTCAGCTCTACCAACCGAGCTGAATGGGATTTATGAGAAATGATCGCAGGATATACCCAGTGATACTGTTGCTATTCTGGCAACATGATTTTTGTTACTGCAGTTGAGAATAGAATAATTTTATTTTTAATGCCTGTCTTGAGGTTAGAAACCACAGACAAGACTTCATTTTAGTCTCTTACTGTAGTGTCTTCTCAAGAAGATGAAAATGAAGGTGTGAAGACTTCAAGCATTACAGAGGCTCAGAAAGAACAAAGACAGTGAGAAAGAGAACAGCAGAAGCTGAAGAAGCAGCATATTCTACTATGAAATATTATTCTTAAAGATGTATGCAAAGGAAATGCAGCATTGTAAAGGGGACTGAAGATAATCCCAGACACTGATGACAATGTTCAGACAATGAAAGTAAATTGTTTAATTGCATATGCAAATTGCAGAAGAATTAATCAAAATTCATGGTCCCATAGAGAATCATTGCAGTGTCTAGTTTAAATGACAGAAGGCCTGAAAGCAGAAGAAAGTGTTTACATTATTGCATAGGTGGAAGGAGAGATTTTTCAAAGGTGCATAACTTTTTTTTTTTTTGCATAAAGCAGAATACATGGTAACAAAATATTATACTCCTAATTGGCTTGGGCAAGCTGAAACCTCCCCAAATTAGACTGCATTCTAAAAGTTAGATTTTGTCTCAGAGGATGCTGTGGGAGGAGTGAGTACAGGGGTCATCGTAGAGATAAAAGAAGACTTAGTAAGTGATGAAAATAAACTAGCCCAATCAAAACTAGTGAGCAGCTGGAGTTCTTTCTACCTCCCATTAGCTAATTGAAAATTAGAAATCTAACCTAAGCTGGTTGTGTAGACTCCCTCAGTCAAAGCTGTGAAATCCAGTGAGGTGAAATCCAGAACTTCCTATATGTCATTCATCTAACCTCTGTCAGCCACACCTTAAGAGATACTGAATTGATCTTGGAGGTGCCTGTATGTCTCCATTGACTGTAGAGAAGATGCTTAGCTTTTAGATGAGATGAATCCTACCTCAACTGTCTGCTCAAAGCAGTAAGATAGACATTTCCAAAATTATTGTTCGGTCATACGTGCATTTCACAACAGAGGAGAGTGGTACATAGACAGAATCTGTCTCCTTATAGGTATCTGAGAGTATAAACGGAGAGATAAATAGATGACTTCAGGTTGATGAATTGCTTTCATCTTCAGTTGATTGACATTTTGCTTCTGAGTTTTCCCAGGTCTTAAATCTCTATTTCCATTAATACAGAAACCCTTACTCTATACCTAGATTGAGAGTGCTTAAGAAGTGGGGAAATTCTGCCTACAAAGGACATCCAAAAGAAGATACATACATTATTCATTCCCCCCTGGGTAAGGGTATGGACCAGATTAGTTACTTCTCATGAGCAACCACTGGTAGATTGGCCCCAGCAATTATTATAGCCATTGCATGTCTAGGAGGCAGATGATCAGTCAGCCAATCTGTTAGACTTGCTGTCTTGGCATCTGACCTATCTACCTATCTATGTGTTCATATCTCCTAGCTAGAACTATTTATCTGTCTGTCTGTCTGTCTCTCTAGGGAGATAGTTCTGTCTGCCTATCTATTGCTTTTAACAATCCTTAATTTGTAAGATATATTCTCAGTTGATAGCAATGTAACAACATTCAAACCTAGCTGATCACCAGGAGTTTTCTTTTCCTTATGGGTCAACCCAATACTGTTTCCTCTCCCCATAAGGCGAGTTGAATGACAATAAATGCAATTGGCATTCAGATGAGCTTGATGAGGGACAATGAAATCAAAGAGGCATCGTGGATCCCCGGAATAGAAAAAATCGCTTTCTCTTTTCAGCTCCGTAAGATTTTGCATATTAAAGATAAGTAATTTATTGTGATTTTATTAATCAGGATTTAATTACAGATGCATTCACTAATAAATATTGTCACCAACAGCTGTTTCCATTAATATACTGCATAAATCATTTCCCTACCCATTAATTAAGTGGATGGTGTCCTGCTGAGAAAAGACCCCTTCCTACCACCTTTCTCCCGCCACTCCACTTAGACATTTTGTCTTCAAGGTTGCTATTTATGGAATAAGACTCAGTATAAAAGTGGTCCAATAGGACAGCTCTTTCAATGGTTGTTCACACTCAAACATCCACAGGGATTTTCCCTATGCTATTAATTCATGAGAGAAAAAGGGGACATTTATGAGCGTATTTATCTATAGAACATATTTCTCCTGAAAATCAAGCATTTCTCTGTCAAGTAGCTTCCAAGTAGTCTAAAAGAGCCAATTTATTTACTTTGCACTGTTAAGTAATTGAAGAGACTAAGGCAGGAATAATAACATGGGTTTGGTAGTTCACAAACATGAAATTTGAAATTGTAAGGATCCTCCAGAATGATTATTGTGCATTTTGAGTCATGTATCAATAATAAGTAATTTAGTGATCTGTTTTGAAGCTCTCTATGCAGCCTGTGCCCTGATTTTTCTCAATTTTCTCTCAATGAAATCCATGTTCTGATAGGCATGCTCCCTAATTTCTCATTGCAGCTAAGCACAAAACTAAAGAATCACTGAAAATACAGATGGGAAGGACCTCAAGAGGTCCTCTAGTCTCTATTCTTAGACAAGACAAGCTCCAAGACAAGCTCTTCTCATCTAAATAATCATTTTAGATATTTATCTACTATGCTCCAAAATAAATCCAGAAATTAAAATATTGCAATCTAGCTAGTGATCCTTTTTGCTAGGATACTTTGCTTTATAACTAGCCTAAACACATCTTGCTGTAATTTAAGCCCTTTTCTTTTTGTCCTAGCAACAGTATACACCACCATGAATGTACAGCCTTCCTTTTGACAGACACATTTTATGTCTTTAAAAGACTGTTATGTGGGGACCTCAATAATAAGTATTCTTTTACTTGCCCTGCACAGGTTTCCTACTCAGAAGGTAACAGAAACATTTGTAAAACCCTATAAATTAAGATACTGAATGCCAAGAGGATAAACATAACAAAAAAAAAACAAAAAAAAAAAAAAAAAAGAGAGAGAGAGAGAGAAAGCCGAATAAAAACACTTCTGCATTATGCTCTTGTCTTTGAATCTAGTGTGCATAAATGATGGAAAATAAAGTTGACAAAAATGTCAAAAATAGTTCCATACATGCATTTTTTCTCTTCTCAGGTTTTCTGGTAGATACAAAGCACAATTTTATTATGCTTCTTTAGGCTTTGTGAAATGATTTAGATTAATTTGCTAATTAATTACAATTAATTTTATTGTCAGAGTTCTCCATTCAAGCTACTTAAACAAAAAAACTGCTTAAAGTATCTTGCCAGAGGTCCTACTTATCAAGAGTACAATATTCCCTGTATAACCGTAAATATTTAGAAGCTACGTGTATCAGTCTATGCTGGTCTTCCATTTTTTATAGTCACCAGGGAGGAACATGCAGTAATTTTATTTTAAATGAGGCAAATCATCCTATAGCAGTGTTTGTTTCTCTCCAATGCATATAAGGGGACCTAAAAGTGACTTGTGCAGGCTTAGGCAGGTAGCGTGCCTACTTTAGAGTAAATAAAACTCGTCTACAAAATAAATCACATCTATAAGGATAGAGTGGATAAACTAATGCATATGGGTTTGTAACAATAAGTATTGCCATTTTCTTGACAGTAAGACACACATACCTACTTGCCCAAGAAAAATTGCTTAGAACAAAGCTCACAGCAAAAAATATTCACCTAATTTCTTGGTGGGTGGTTTACTGACCAGACTGTATAACTGCCACCCAGACTGACATCGTTCCTCTATTAAGCAACTTATCAAATATCTAGGCTATTACTGAGATAATCCCCGCTGATTATACACCAGTAATTCTTCACTTAGTGAAGAAAGGGGATATAATGAAATGCACACCTAAGTTTTGCTTTTTAAAATTGCTTTCCTGCTCCTTCTGGCAATGGGTCTGTCTACTTTCCATTTGATTCCAAGCGAGCATTTTAAAATCTAAACTTTAAATCTGTAAAAGAGCTTCAGGATTCACATTGAGTGGATAGAGAAAATTCTATCAAATTTCCTCCATTCTTTGAGTGATGGAGTTCTTAAGATACTTAACTATAAGAAAGTTAGCCTTTTATCACAGGCAGTTCTTGCTTTACATTAACCAAGGCTCATCCTGAATTTAATTAGCACTTCTGAATTTCTGCACGCAATTCTGGAAAATACAATCAGGAAGTGAGTGACTTAAGACTGTTCCGTGATAATACCACTTATTATCATACAAGCTGTTGAATGGTCTCCGTATGCATAAAATCAGAGCTACAGCATTTCAAATGCGTGACTGTCGTGACCTAACACAGTCGTGGGCAAGTGGGGCGAGCAGGTAGCTTGCCTATGTGACCACTCATTGGGAGAGATCACTGCATCCAATGAAGTCGGTAAAATATCTATATCTGCCTGTCAGACCCTAAAAAGTTGACTCTTTCTCCATTTCTTTTTTTTTCTTTCTTTCTTTTTTTTTTTTNTTTTTTTTTTTTTTTGATTCACATTGGTGATTTTCTTTTCTACAGGTAAAAACCTGTAGATGAGATAAAAATAAGACTACAATTACTATTAGTGTGAGGACTACACAAAAGGAAACTGCGAGAGCCTGCATACCGCTCCTCTTAAAATAGATACCAAATCACTGTCATTGACATCGCTTTTGTCTGTGCAGTAGCTACAGGGCTGTAATATTCTCTCTGTGTTGGCAGTTCTTGAGCAATATGTAAGAAACCAAGAACTCAGCTAAAACAGAAGTTGTATAAATTGGCATAAACATCTGCTGGGGATCTGATAGATATAAGGGGAATAATGGAGGCAAAAGAAGATATTTAATTTGCTCCAAGAGTGGCAGAGTCTGATTTCATTCTCTGCAGAATTAGGGCACATTAGGAATTCAGCTGCTGCTTTTTGCATATCAGGTAAGGATGACAAATCAGCTAAATTAAACAACTCCTTCAAATCTGTCCGGAGGTTGCATTGAGTCTGAAATAAATTATTATAGTATCTTGCAGGTATTGCTATTGAGCCAGGTTTATGTTGGTCTTTAAATTTCTTGAGATGGGAATTGTACCTTATAAGATTTATGAAAATAGCTATGTGCAGTCCTAAAGTGTATATTAATACAGAAGAGCCTAGTGTTAGACAGCATTAGGAAAACAAAGAGAAATCCAAATAAATGTCAGTTTTAATAGTAAGGGCAAATAAGCCAAGAAATAAGTCTCCTCATCCCTCACCCTCCTTCCCTTTGAACCATGCAGTGGTTTCTTCAGCTTTTGAAAAGTGGCTGTTCACATCAGAGCCCATGCCTTCCTAGAAGAGGGCTTCATCCCAAACCACAAAGGGTCTTTTGGCCCCATGGAAAAGTGATCAGATGAAATTATGGAGCCAGCCAGGTGGAAGCGGCCAGACAACACCAACTTATGATCCTTCCCACCTTTAAGAATCTCATACACCTTGCACATTTTTTTTTCTTTCCCAAATTCTGAGGGTCTCTCACTGTCCTACAGACTGGCAAGGCCTTATCAAGCTGCTCTTCGGCCATAGGTAGACCTGCCTGCCAGTCACCCCAGCTGGCCATTTGTCTCTATAAGCTCTCCCTTTAGCCACCTACCACCATCATCTGCCCATCTATTATCTTATTCCTTAGCAGAAATACTACAGTCTCAGTCCCACATACTGCAGAACAAAATCTCCTTTTTCCCTGTTCTCATTCAGGATTTTGTTGCTTTAAGGCTGTGATATACTGCATTTGTTTGGTTTGACTATTTCCACTACTCATGTAGGGATAGTTAGTTCGCTCAGTTTTGTCACGTTAGAGTAATCACATTGTTTCATTAACTGTATGATGTCCCTGAGTTTGCAACAAGAATGTCACATAAAAGCATAAAATGCAAATTGTCCATTTTTTAGGCATTCCAATTAGTTCTTCTATTCAGCTACCTTTATTTCCACTGAGGATGAACAAAGCACTACCGCTTTTTGAGTTTACTCCCTCTAGAGTCTTGCAGAAGGAATTGCTCTTCTCGTTTAGACCTCAGCAACTAGACTGACTCCTCCTTTGCATATTCTGTTTTAAAAAAGGGAAAAAAAAAGAAAAAGAAAAAGAAAAAGAAAGAGAAAAAAAGGAAAAAAATCATTCCATTTTATTGCTTATGAAAATCATGATTATGAAAATGATACCTTCATAGAAAGGGTGATCCAGCAGACTGGATATTGCATTAACATTCAGGTGAAGAGTTCAGCCTTGTAGCCCCCTGTGTAGTGACTTCTTGTGTGAGACTTAATAAATCACTTTGGGTCAGATGTGTGAAGCTGGATAAAGTGTGACAGCACTGGTTGCAGAGGAGGTGCCGAGCTACCGAGGAGGATTTGCAGCGTTCAGGGCAGAGTTAGGGGCAGAGGGAAGCGATCTGTAAAAGCCACCTCTGCGAGCAGGAAAGGGCTGGGCAATAAGCAATGCTAAAGAGGGGACTGTGACTTGAATTCTGCCACTCTGGAGGATTTCAGTGTTTTCTTCTGAACTGTAAGAAGCCACCTTTTCTTCATAGCAAATTCATAGCAAATTCACAGCCTTGTGCACTCTCCTGGAATGAAGTAACTTGGTCTTCTGTTTAAAGAAAAAAAAAAAGAAAATTTTTCTTCCCAAGTCATGTGTAAGGGGAGTAAGTTCTGCCTCCCTTTACCTGGGAGGATGCTTGACAGCATATTCCCTTCCACCGTGAGAAACTTTGGAGTGCTCCTGAGAATAACTCTGCACATGTGCACGGGGTACTCCAACCACCAAGCTATCAGACGTGCTGGGCTCGTGCAGGATGGGGGAAGTGGATGTTTTCACTGTCTCCTTAAGCTCTTCCATTTTGTATGAAATAATTCAGCCTGAATTGGACCACTGAGAGAGAGAGAGAGATCACTAAACGTAATTTCGAACCCTAGAGACTAGTCACTTATTGGAGGAAAGGGAGACAGGCTTCAGTCTCACTTCCAATTAATGTAAATAATGTATGTATTCATCAGAGCATGATATAAATGCCCTGTCTCCAGTGTGCATGTGCTAACTACAAGTCATATTCCTTTCTATAGCTTGGGTAATGGTTAATTAACGTGCAAAGCAGAAAAAAAAAATCAGGAGAATTATAAAGCCTACCAGACTGCAGCCTGGCAGTTAGGATGCATTTCTGTGCATTCATCTTTCCTTGGTTAAGAGATAGACTTAAAATCTTTGATCATGAGCTTTGGGATGAAAAGGGAACAAACATTTTGCTTAGCCTGCAATTGGTCTTTCTGTAAGACTCTAAACAGGATTCATGACTGTTTTTTAAATCCTGACAGTGCATAAATATGAATTACATGCTTAGCTGCTCAATGCTATCAAAATGTACATGGCTCTGGGCAAACCCAAAGGAAACATTTATCTGCTTGTGGAACTTGACTGGTAGAAATGCAATCACTTAAGGAACCATTATTATTAATATAAAAGCTGCTGTTGACCCCTGCCTGCTGCTTTCTTCCTGTTTTAAAGTCTGAATGTTTGGAAACTAGATGACTAGCTGATTTTGAACATGAGAGATGGATTTTGTACAATAAAGTGCAAGTGTAGCTAATGTAGATGTCTATATACAACCCAGTACCCTTGACTCCCTCCGTAGACAGTGGAGATGTAGTCACTATAGTCAATGGATTGTATGACTAACTCAACCCCTTCTGAATAAACACCTAAAACAAGGTAAATAAACCATGCCCTAAAATAACACTTTCTCTCTCCATTAACCATAAAGAAAGACAAAAAGGGATCAGTTGTCAGTGTCAACTGCTTCAACTAGTCAGACAAACTTAATGCCACCACAAACAGGGTAAAAGCAATTGGTCTCATGATCTAGACCCTTGAACCGTAAAGTTGTGATGTGTACACTCTGCTGCTGTGGGGAGAGTAGCCCAGATGCTACGTAAATGGGAAACATTTCAGGAACAGACCTTGGTATAGACAGCTGAAGCCCTAGATTTAGTGGTTACATTTTCCTGGAGGATCATTGGAATGGCTGTCAACTGTCTTCAAGAATAGCTCAGTGTTAACAGTGACCAATTCAGCAGGAATCATCATTCCAGCAGCACCCCACATTTCTGGAGCTCGTCTACCTGAATGTTATGTTTGTCATTATTTGTTTACTGGGCTGGAGGGTAGAAAAACAATGTTCACTTGTATCTTGCTAGTTGTTTCTATCTGTACTAAAACTTTTCTCTGGATGAAGTTTATTGTTCTACTTTCTCACTCACGTAGAAACTCAGCTCATATTGGCCTAGTTAATACATACGTAAAGGGTAAACTATAAAAGGGCCTCATGTAATTGAGAAGGGTTTCCCATTGGCATATTCTTTCCTTAACATGTTATGAAGATCTGTAAGAAATTATTTGCAATTGGCTACCAGAAGTTGATTGTTCCTAAAGGATTTTTTTTTTCATATGAAGTAGATGCTTCTGGACAACAAATGATTTAATGACTTTTTTGGTTGAAGATGAGAAATTAATACCCTGGGGAAAAAAAAAAAGACTTTTTTCAAAAAGAAAACCACATAATTTCCATGTGACTTCTATCCATTGCTTCCTGGGAAGTTCTGTTCCATATTTTGAGGTGTGGTGGTGTCCTTCACATCTTAGCATAGAGCTTATGTAACATTGCAGTTCAGACTTGGCAATGTGCTATAGGCTCATCAGATAGTTGCAGCTACCAAGTTTGTATATTATGAAGAGTTACCACTCTTTGGCAGGGAGCTGCTGCTTTTCTGGGGAAAAGCTGCATAGACTCTGCAGCTGTATTAACTCCATCTGGCTCGCTTCACGCTACAACTAATATGCAGCAGATGCATGGTCAGCCATCAGTTCTTGGCTGAAGGGGAGTAATTTTTGCTAACTCATCTGCATGTTGTATGCATGTAAAAAGGTTAAAAATGGAGCAAGGCAATATAATTTAGACTGATGTCATAGAAATTAGGAACATTAATCTGGCTAAGTGTATTCCATCCTTGGTAGGTAGTTCTCTAGCATACCAAAAGTAGTTTAGAAGAGAATACTTTAGAAGATACACTATTGAGTATTAAGCCATCATGTGATGGGTTAGTGCTTTCAGAAGTCAGAAGGAAATGTATATGGCTTTGTGATTACTATCAGGCAACTCTTTGAAATAGCCCAGCTAGTCCTGTCAAAGAGCTACTACATGTTCATCTTCAGAGTGATGGAGCTCAGTTAAAGATCTTGATATGTTCCCGTTCCTTTTCACACAGTCTGCCACCATCATGTTCCTCAACATCTACTTGTCTAATCTTCTTTCTAAAAAAGAAAGACCGTACTTCTCTGCTTTTGAAAGAGTTTTAAAATATTCCGTTGTCTAGTTTCAGGCAATCTTGAAAAGCAGAAACTGTAGTACTATTAGCTCCATTGCTAAAAATCCCACAGCTCTTGGTTAAATGAACAAGATGATGCATTGCAGGTTTGATCATTTCCTTGCATTCATTTGAATTCATATTCATCAGATGTTATCAAATGTAATAAGGTTTTGGAAGAACTTCCCCAGTTCACAATTATACTTTTCTTCCTAAAACCTTAAAAAAACTGTGGCTTAGTTGTTGAAACTCTGAAATTTTAAGACCTTAAAATGAGATTGAAGAGATTTTCCTGGAAAAAGAAGTGACTAATTGCAGGAGTTATGCTATCTATTTTTGGGTATAAGATTGATTTCTTCTAGCTTAATGCCCCAGCCTCGGACCCCTTTATTTAGATGTTACAGCCTAGATCTCCATGTATGAGTTAGGTGTCGGAGCTCTGTTAATTTGCCTAGTGTAGGCTTCTAGTGCCATTTAGTGCCATGGGATGTCCAAAACATCTAAATGGAGCTGGCAGATATAACACAGAACCTATGAGGACCTATTGCCCTCTGGAGAAGCACCTGATGGCCAGGCAAGACACTTCAGGCATCTCAGATGACTTTAAATGCTTCTTTGTGAGTGACTGAGATAAATCCCCAAAGTGGATGGGATGAATATTTGTCTAAAGATACTCTTCAGATGATACTCCTGTTACTATTAGGGATGGCTTAGACTGGATATCTACTTTTTGGGAATCTAAGAGTAGATAACATGAATCTCACAATAGATTTCTATAATTCCATATCTTGATTCAAGTCTACTGTGCATAGAAGTCAAGTTAGAAAAAGTATATATAGCAAGTCTGGGTGCTTAGATTTTATGAGAACTAGAAAAGAGTTTCTCTACTGCGGTTTCATTAACACTTTCCAAGATCCTATTTTCAGTTTCTCACAGCAAGATTGAGAATTCCAGAAACTCTCTGCTCTGCTCTTTAGAAATCTTCTTCTAATTTTCAGTCTAAAATCAGGTGAGACACAGCTAAAGAAACTTTTTCCAAAGATAATTCTTTGAATATGGAGTTGTAGAGAATATAGAGGAAGCCTGTGGTGATGCCCTCTTTTAGGATAAAGTTTCATCTTCAGTGACTTGACTGTTTCAAATCATGCAATAATATTCACCTAGAGCCATACTATAGCTAGTATAGCTAGTTCTGTGTCCTCACTCAGCACAAGGCAATTTTGCCTTTCTGAGGGTATGTCCTATAAAATTAATTCAAAATAAAAATATAAGAGCTTTGAAGATCTTCTTGAAAAGAAAGCCAGATGAAATCAGATTTATTAATAGTCACCATTTCACTAAAACTTTGAAAACACATTGAATTAAACAACAAAGTAGTAGAAAGTTAAATAAATTTGTTTTTATTAGCTAGCACAACTTTATGGGTAACTGAATGCCACCTGGGTTTTTAAAGACATGATAAAATGCTTTTAGGTAATCTAATTAATTTCCTTATTAAAACTACTGCTCCCAACTTACACATATTTATTAGCATCCCTTGAGTATTAAACTATGTTCATGAAATCTTAATTCCATTTCTCACATTATACAAAAAGAGTAATGATCCTCTGTATCCAGAGCAACTATCAAGGGTAATAGCTAGCACATACAGCTTATTAACTCACTGTGCCACATGCACCAAGAGTCCTTTTCCTCTTCTCTCAGCTGAAGGATATAGCATGGATGTTCACTCTCTTTTATTTTCTCCTACTAGGATTATTCAGTTTATTAAGGAACTTACAGAGTTACCCATGTAAAACTAATTAAAATTGAAGAAGCAGCTCTTCTGTGTTGTTCACACTTGTTAATTCATTCCTACACCTAATCAGTGTAGATTTAATATAATTATCCAGACAAACGCATAGTATGCTTTTGGAAGACTCTCTTCCAAAATTCATCAAAAGGAACATTTTCCATGACCTTCACTCAGCTTTGGACTACGCCTTTATATCCAAAACTATCTATCTTTTTACCATTAATTTAAGAAAGTGTATGAAACCCTGCTGAAAGTAGCTCTTTCTTTTTGAAGGGATGTGAAAAGGACATTAAATACTCTCATCTGTGTTTTCCCTGCCAAGGAGGTAGAGTCCAAAAGACTGGATGCCTGCCTCCCACCTGGCATCCTCTCCTCCCCTGTCCCTGGAAACAAACAGTTGCCTCCAGAGCTTGCTCCTCTGATAAATTTTAGTACCTTTTTTTAGGATAACGTGCATGGCTCCCTGGAAGATTTTATTTTCTTCTTTGGAGTTCAAAGGGAGCAACTAGCATAAAATTAGACATCTAAAATTTAGAAGCTTAAATTCAGACACATGCATCATATCCTGAACTATATTTACCTCCTGTGTTATGAGCTAGGGGGGAACAGAATCATTCTCAGAACATCCATTAAACTGCATCTTTTTGGTATATTTTTACATGTGCAAATCAGGGCTCTTTCATCTCTTTTTACTGGAAATATTTTTTACAAAAGAAAAAGAAATCTCTTGGTAAAAGATAGAGATCCTTTTTTCCCCACTTGCTGAGTGAGGGCTTGGTTTCATCTAATCTTTTTATCCACTTAAGTGTTTGGCATCTTATCTTCTCTAGCGGTGTAGCAGGATAAGTCTGGAGAGCAGAGAGCCCTGACAGATGCTGATTCATCTTAACTATAAATATCACTCTTACGGTGCACCAAAACAGTGCCTATAGGCACGAACCTCCCTTTGTGTGCTATGACCACAGCCTGAACGGCTAGAAGGTCATTTAGCCTCAGTTTTTGAGTAATCTCCTTATTCTCTTGGTACTGGGTAGTCTGAAAACTGGATAAAATAGTGAGATTGTCAATTTTCTGGATTCAAAACCTTGGCAGCTCTGATACTGTTTTTCTACAACACGACATCTTTACACCTGTAGGAGTTTGCCGGGGGTGCTGCCATGTTTTTTGGAGGAGTATGTGCTATATATTACTCAGCATGAAGTTATATGATCTGTGCACTCTCATGTGGACTTTATTTCTCTCCTCCTGATTTCACTTGATCTCTTGTGAAGTCTTTCAGATAATATAAACTGTGGCCATCAGTGTAGAAAACGTAACATAAATGAACCCCTGAAAGTGTGAAAAGGAAAACTAATATACATATATATATATATATTTTTTAAAAAAAGATCTCAATCCCCCAGGCTGTTTTGATCACTGAACTGGTAGTGAATTCAGATTAGTCTGCTTACAATACATGTGATTTCTGCTTTCCCTGCTCTTTTGTTTTCTTTAAAGCTGCAATAGGTGGTAGAAAAGAAATATTGTGTGTTTGGTTTTGAGCATTCTATTATCAAGTGTATAATGAATTTGGAGTAGGTGGATACTGCGAACGTGGAGTAAGTGACAAGAGTTTTTGCTTTATAATTTTTGCTATGTGCATATTATCCTGTTTTAAGGGTAACTGAATAGCACTTCGGCTTCAGCAGACATAATAACACCTCTAGGCAAGTGAGTTCTTTTTTTCTGTCAAAAATACTTCACTCTCAAGTAAAATATAAATCATTTCCTACTTTACATTCCCAGAATTACACTGTCTCATATTATAATCAAGCGAAAAATAATATTAAAAATGGCTTTCTGATTCAAGACATCTGAATAAGAGTGATTTATCAAAAGAGATTTGAGTTTTTGTATGGTACAAAAATGATCTCTGTGCTTTAAAATGAAGATGGAAGCGGCTGAATTTGGGCTAAGATCTTTGCAGACATAAAAAGTGAATTTTGCCTGAAAATGAATGTAAGCAGAAAAATAATAGAAGTTGCATTCACTTGACAGTTTGAAGGTGCATATAGCAAGCGCAGCATTTGTGTGCTGGTACACAGAGCACCTAGCAGAAAGACCCGTCTTTCTTCGTTACAGCTGCCTTCACTGTGATTTCTGTAGGCATCCACGAGAACCAGCTCACACATGGTTGGCATGCGGAAACCCTTTGGGCCACTGTGTCAATCCTTGTTGTGGTGTTTATCCCACAGGCGTAGCCAAGTTAGGCATCTACCTGTGCATCTTCTACTCTCTTGAAAAGACAAGACACCTTTAGAGGGGGTTTCATCCAATCCTAGACTGACTGTCTGAACACGGAGGGAGGAATTAGCCTGTGGGCATGTCTTTGGGTCTCTGTAAACATGGAGACTCACTAGACTGCAAGCGCTGACCTATAGATATCAACGTCATATCTGGCAGCCACGGAGAGTTGATCTGAAGTAAGATTCTCCATTGCAGCCATCACGGGAAAACGTACATTAGATGCCTAACATTCAGCTGTCCAAACTAGGTGAACCAAGACTGATCTCTCAACACTTCTGAAAGCACGGGGGGAAAAAAATATTCAAATTATATGCAAGGTCTATACAAGGTTAAGGATGGCATAAAGAATGCATCAAAAACTTGCTAAACCCAACTCAGTTCGCTTCCAAATCATAGCATAACAGTAACGAGATCCTTATATGTGGAGTCTGAAGAGAAAGCAAATTTAAATGGCACTTTACATTTTGGAGTTGTTGGTGCTGCACCAAAGTAAAATAAAGTAAAACAAATGAAACAAAATAAAGAACATATAGTAGATTAAAGGCATCAATGCTGAAAAAGGACTAATTGCCCTGAAAAACTGATATATCAGAAAATATTAAACTAAAAAAGATTTTATTTTTCTTCTGTCAGGTCTTGCCGAGGATGAAAAAATAAAATGTCTTCACTTTTGTATAGCAACAACTGAGAACTGAATGTTCCTTCTTGGATAATTTTTTAAATGGAAAGATTCGTATCTTACTGAAAAGTTCACCACTTCGCCTTTTCTTCTGACTCTCAGTCTGCAATCAAGCAAATTAGAGAGCTGTATGTTGTTACTATAGTAATAAATGTTGCAGGGCATAAAAAGAAATTGGGCAGTCTCAGATATGCCCCAGGGAAAATGGAATACCATTTTTCGTAATTTTGACCATTCAGCTGTGGGTTCTAAGAAATGAATGTTGCTATGTCAGCCCAAAAGCTTTCCTACTCACTTCTCATTTTCAAAGTGAACAGAACAGAATTTGAATCAAAGCTAAAAGTATATTCCAAGTTAGTGGTGTAAGCAGAGACACCGAGTTTATAGTACAGCTTACACCCCTGTGTTCTTGAAATGTTGTTGAATTGTTGACTTTGAATTTGGTGCCTTCTGCTCCAGTTTTAAGCTTAATTTTCAAGATTTGAACTGAAGAAATTCATAAAGAACTAGAAATGAATTTACAGTTTTATTGTTCAGGCTACATCTCTTTACATATACAGAAACAAGATTTTTTGTGTATCTACATGTAATATGAATCTGTGCTTCTGAGTCTTTGTGAATACATATGTTTGTATATTTAGAGAAGTGTGTATGCATACACAGTAACTGGATTGTAAGGATAAATTAATCTGGAGTAAATTAAAATTTACTACTAAATTAGATAGAATTAAAACATAATGAGGCAATAATTGTGAAAAGAATGAAATAAAGATAACTTTTAAATATAATGTAATGCACAATTAGAATGACAAGTAACTGATTAATTAGAAGTAAAACACAAGAGGATCTGGAGGTAACAGTGAACTCCAGTCTGCATATTAATTCACAACATGATGTTATTGTCATTTAAAAAAAAAGGAAAAATGCCATTTGAGGTAATGCCATTTGAGGAAAAATGCCATTTTAGGTAATTATAAGCTCACTGGTACTGTGGACCCTTTTGAGTTGCAGTGTCTGGCTTTGGGATGTGTAGATACTGAGAAAAGATGTTTAGCTATGTGGTAATAAGGGTGGGATTCAACTAACAGATACAGAAGTCTCTATTATTTCAGCCGATCATCTAGAAGCCTTTTAAATTCAGTAGGGAGAGACAGAAAGTATATGATTAATCTCACCCCAGAGCAGATGTCTGAAGCAGGTGAGATGAATGATGGCCTCCAAGTCTGTGCTTCTCTCATTGACTATGAAAAGAGGTCGTAAGGGCTGGCTCAGATGCCAGTGTGTATTTTATAGATATATAAAGTTCTGTGAAATGGATATGGCCCTTGACATTTGGAATAAGTAACTGGAGTGATCAGGGAAGGTCTATCAATTGATATTTTTAAGAATAAATCAAGCAAGCATCTGTCAAGAATAACATTGGGAAGTTTGATCCTATTTGGAATCTGGAGATGGATGAGATGGTCTTTCCATCTCTACATATCTCTGATTATAAAATACCATCAGAGGTCCTCATTTGGGGTGTAAATAGTGTTAGAGGAATTAAAAACAGGCAAGGACATCAAAAATGTAATGTTTTAGTATCCTGCAGTGCCTGAGTAATAAAAGTACTTTTCATGTACACTCTTAATTCATCAGACTTGTGAAAAGTAGGTGTTTGTTTCTGCATTTACCTTTCTTTTATGGTACAGAAAATTACCTGCTTAGACCTTTGAAATCATTAACGTGAGAATCCTTTTTCCTTTTCCTTAGCCCCTCTCCCGTTTTTTGGAGCAAGAGCACAACCCTAGCTCTTGCCAGAGTTGCTTGGCTGAACAAGGGCAGACGACAGAAACAAAAATTATAATTTACTTACACAACTTTCAGTGTTCCTTTCCTGGGCTGTTCCACAAAGTTAAGCAGACCCATAGTTTACCCATGGCTTAACTTGGACTGAGATGTGTGTTACAGCAAATTCTCCAGGCTGCCTTCATCCTCTGCTGGCATCATAGCTGTTACACCTTCACCTGCTCTTGTTCAAAGGTGTGAGAGGAGTCTCATGGTGTCATCCCTACAGTTCTCTTGTGCACTTTTATCCAATAGGGTAATCTCCTTTGCTCAGATCCTTCTTCTATCCTGGGAGAAATATTACCTTATAAGCAAAACAGAGTACCAAAGGAAGGAAGAGAGTCTTTCTTATGCTGCCTAATACAGCATAGACACAATAGGGTGTTCTACAATACTTTATCCTTGATGAATATAGATAACCGTAGAATCATAGAATCAGTAAGGTTGGAAGGGACATCTGGAGAGCAGCTAGTCCAACTTCCTTGCTCAGCAGGGTCACCTAGAGCATGGTAGACAGGGTTGCATCCAGGCGGGCCTTGAAGATCTCCAGAGAAGGAGACTCCACAACCTCTCTGGGCAACCTGTGCCAGTGCTCCATCACTCTCATGGTGAAGAAATTCCCTCTCATGGTCAGGCAAAGCTTCCTGTGCTTCAATTTCTGCCCATTGCTTCTTATCCTGTCACACGGGACAACTGAAAAGAATTTGTCCCCGTCTCCTTGACACCTTCCCTTCAGGTACTAAGAAAATGCAAAATATGAATAGACTAAGCATTAAAAATATATCCTAAAATATTTACTAGGAGTGTATTTGTCCTTGCCATAGCTCGCTTTAGCAGGAGACATACACAATCACAAAACTGTCTAAGGCCTAATTACATTAAATTAACTTAATAGATTCAATGGAAGGAGTGCAATAATGCAGTCACTAATTTTGCTTAGTATTTTTGTAAGGGCCAGTACACAAATTATATCGTCTCGTCTCCCGTTTGCAGCAGAGGAGCTATCTGCTCATCAAGCGCATGCAGAAGAAGTGTACTGTCAACAGAGAAACCGTCAGTTACATAAAGCTGTCTCCAAAAAATGTGCCTGCATGTGTGCAAAGCTAGTGAGAACATGGCACACAACGTGCAAATGATTACATCGCTCATGCCTGTTTTCAGAAGTGACTGTTCATTTGGAGACCCTTCGCTCTGGAGCTGTGTAGAAAGAAACCTAGTTTGGCTTTTTCCCTTTTGTTAGTGATGAAAAGTGATCCTTCAACTCAACCCCTGTGATATTCTGAAAATGATTTTTCTTTTTTCCCCCCTCTCTGGAATTGTCTGATATTTGGAAAAGTTAAGTTGCCCCAGAAGTTAAGAGACCTTGATTAATTCTCTAATTTGCCACAGACATCTCGTTACAGCTTTGAGCAAGACATGTCACCTTTCTGTGTTCTCATTGCTCATATTTACTGTGGGGATAATGACATTAAAAGGCTGGTGGTTAAATAGTTCAGTGGTTATAGGGGACTTAGAAATCAAAGTAAAAATGTGTGAATAAGTTCCTGTGAAAGATGTTTGCCATTTCTGTTCCCCCCCTTCCCCCATAAAAGTACTGTCTTGGTTATCTGTTTTTTTTTTTTTTTTTTTTTTTTTTTTTTTTTTTTTTTTTTTTTTTTTTTTTTTTTTTTTCCAGTGACTGGAGGGAGACTATCTTTTGCCAGAGCTTCAGAGGTTTTCTCTTCTTTCCTGTTAATCTCAAAAGAATTTCTTAGCTTTGATGACAACATACTTTCTCGAAAATTTGTTTTCCTTATCCTCTCCATTTCTTTATGCATACTGTCAATCTGTTCATCTGTCAAGAAATCTTTATGCTAAAAGCCTGACTAATGCAAAAGTTTCTGTCAAAGCATAGTCTCCTCAGAGGAATAGAAGAGTTTTCAAGTAGTTATTGAACTGTACAGTAAAGTCAATGGCTAAACTTCTACAGCTGTGAATGGGCCCTTATACTCAGCAAAATTAGTGACTGTATTATTGCACTGCTTCCATTGAATCTATTAAGTTAAATTAATGTAATTAGGCCTTAGACAATTTTGTGGTTTTACATTAAAAATCTATTTTTATGCAGTCACAAAACTACTATTTTTGTATATCAACAGCATCAAATTGTGTCAGTTGACGTCAGCATATGGACAATAATACTCAAAACACATCATTTTGCAGAAGATTTTGTCAAAGTAGGGTGTGAACATTAAGGAATATAAACTCATGATGTTCTCCACATTTTTAACATGGCCTGCAGCAGCTGCAGTGCTGCTCAGCACTGCTTGATATAGAGTCAAGATTTTCAAATATAACTCAGGCACAGAGATACTTGATGGCAAACTTTAAAGGGTTTTCTAAAATACTTATCTAAGCTAGGGATTTAAGACTGGAAGAACTGAGCTGATCTCTGTGATCAGTCCTCTGTGACTGAAAGCTACCATGGAATAGATAATAAAAATAGGATTCATCTCACCAAACTTTTGCCATTGAGTCATGTAAGTTCCCCCTTAAAGTTCAAGGGACAGACAGATTTCTTCAGAGTCAATCTATAATAAAATAACTATCTAAAGGGCAGTGAATCATCTTTTAAATCTTGCCTTTATCTTTCTACTGATTATGAAGGGAGCTTGATGACTAGTTGAGTCTAGATGACTAACTTTTAGATGATTGAACTAGATGAATTAGATCCTGATCCTAAGTCAAAAGAGTTCACAGAACATCCACTCCGCCCACCCCAAAATTCCAAACACTTCTCAACAAAATAAAACTAACAAATACTTCAGGAAAAGACCTTAAGCATCTAAGTGATATTCAAGTGTATTTGAAAATCCCCAGAGATCACTTATTGCCATCTTAGTTTCCACAGGTATCTCTGAAACCTTTTTGAAAACAAAAATTGTACTCCTAAATCATGGAAGTTCAATTAACCCTGCCGGTATTCTTTGTGTCTTCTTCCTGATTTTATGGAGTCTGTATCATCTGTGGCAAATCTATCTACAAATCTACTACGACATCTTTTACAAAAATATGTGAACTGAGGAGCCAACTTATAATATGATGAAGCAAGCAGTGTCCTGGAGCCCACAGAGGAATAAAGCTGATACCCAAGAGACATTGAAAACAAAGAAAGCACTAGATTTGCATGAAAGAAAAGAAAAAAAAAGTGGAAGGAGTGAGGAAGAAAGCAGAAAAAATTACTAACATCAGAAAGAATATTGTGAATGTTTTGGGAGGATTACTGTGAAAAGGAATTAGTGCCATTGCTTCCACTGTTAGAACAGACCCTTAGTGCAGAATACTTCCATTTGCAAAGATGTGGCTCAAAAACGTCCTGATGGGAATGAAGAAAAACTCACAGGTAATCTTTCATTTTAGGAAAAATGTCACAGACAGATTCTCACTAGGAGAGCTCAGGAGCAGCTACTGATCAGGCGAATTACAGGCTGCTGATGAACAGAGTAAAGGCATCATTGAAATGGATTATTGTGAAAGGAGAATTAGCAAAAGGAATTACGTTATTAGAAGATCTACCTTAAAATCATCAGTAATTAATATTTTTACTAAAGGTTTACCACAGAAAGTAGCTGCACACAGGTGACATTTGCTGAAGACGGCATTACCCAGAGGCACAGTCCAAATGCTGGAGAACTGGAGAATCACCTTAGAAAGCCTGTATACCCCTGATGAAGGGCTAATAGTGGGATATTGGTAAATTATTATAATGGTCTTCAGCACTCTTTTGGCCAGGATCATTTGGGACCTCCCAGGCACATTTCGGTCATTAGGCTTGTCCAGGAACTATTCCCAATAGGAAGTTTGGATGCAATCATGTTTTAACACGAAGGCCAAGAGAGTTGAATAGTAGAGTCATGGTGAGAGCATGTCAGTTGACTTTGAGATCACATAATGGATCATAGTACTGGTTAATTTATTAGTGTAGATATAGTTGATGAATTTTAGCTAATAAATATGAACATGGAGTATGCAAACAAGGTCATTCCAGTAAATATAAATTGTGTTAAGCAAGTGTGTTTCAAAAGAGGTCCAAGATTATGGTAATTTTATATCCCTACATGCTCAATTTGTTGATGCAGAAGACCCTGATTTTCAGACTGTAGAATATCTCAGCCTATCTCCAACAATTTCATCCCTTAAACCTCAAGATCTGTGCTCTGATTAAAGCTTTTTCACTCTTGAGCAATGCCTGGAAATAGTGGAAAGCAGGTGGTACTTCCTTGTTCTCCATTAGAAACAAACAGCAACAGAAAAGAATTCTGGCAGTTTTCAGTTTTCACTTAGGCACTGTCATGACTGCTAAAATATGACTGAATTGCTTCAGAGATTTAATGTGAGTAAGCTTGAAAGTAAAATAGATTTGAGACAAACTCACCCACGTCACTGAGAGGAAAGACATCTAATTAAATTTTTTTCTAGAGATACTGAGGCTATGTTGATTTTATTACAATGCAGGAAGAGCATGTAAGGCCAAATCCAAAAATCAATGGGTGGAGCAAGACTCCTTCACTTTCAACACATCCCCTGGAGAAGCTGCAGCCTGGCGCATGTCACATCTTGCTTGCCCTCCATCCAAGCAGTTTCCTCCTGGGCCATACATGCAATGCCAGAGTGAAGGGTAATCTACCCTGAGCAATACTACGTGTTCTTCATGGCCATGCTCTGATCCCTGCTCAGCACAACATGGAAGATAGGGAAGTCTATCTGAGGCTATTCCTGAGTGACAAGGCTGGAACAGATGAAGCCATCTCCATTAAGGGCTGCAACACTGAAATGCTGCCTTTTAGGAGGTTTCTCTCATCATGGAATGTGTGTATGCACATAGCGCCTATTTTTGAAAGACCCTCAGATATAGAACTATCCTATAAAGTTGGAGAGGAAAGTATTTTTGTGATTTTAAGAGACAGAAACAAGCCTCATTTCTAATAAAACTGTTTTTGTGCATTACAAATCTAGTCTATCCTTCCTCTAAGTGTGATCAGTTATCCATCCTTATTACTTTTTTTTTTTTCATTTAATGCCCCTTAGATATTATCATGTCTCTTTTATTTATCTGAGGGGATTATTTCTGGCTTTTATGAGGCAGTTTTATGAGATATGACCAGAATTATGGAATAGTTCTCAAAAATGCTACATTATTCCAGATGTGCTGTAATTAGATGACAACAAATGCAACATTTTATGTGTTAGCTAGCTTGCAAAGGAAAATCTAATAGCCTATTTATAAAGGTTTTGTTATAATTTTCTCCTGAAGCCAGACTAATACATAGCTTGAAATCCTTTGGTTTATTTCGGTAGGTTTTAGATCAACATAAAAATCCTCAACACAGTGGACATATTTCCACTTAACAGACTATAACACTGTGTACTTCCAGGATCTTATTTGCTATGTATATCTACACACTGACAAACAAAAGGTAAATCAAGGCTTGCATAGCTGAGACTTATACGAATAAGTCTTGTAAACAATGCCTTACCAACCCAGGATTTATGTTTCCTCTGGGGAAGTACATATTTAAAAACCTTGCAGCCTACAGGTTATGGAGAAAGGCTGGAAGAATAGGTTACTTTGGAAAATGTGAGAAGGCCTAAGATGACTTTTTTTTTTTTTTCACCCACTTTGGAAAAAAAAAGCAGAGAGAAACTGGTGTGAGGCAGCTGTTTACAGTAAAATAAGAGTACGCATAGAGTTTGAGAGGAAAGTTAAAACAAACAGGCGGAAGTTTTACTGGTGAAGTCTGGCAAGTTTTGTGATATTACACTTTCTGGCAAAAAGTTATTAATTATTAATCAACTGCAACTTTCTTCAGTGGGACATTAATCTTTTTAGCATCAACAATTTCATGATAGGAGTCAGGAAGTATGGGGCTGAGACCAGAGACAAACAACTGGCAGAAGCTGGTACCAACCAATCCCCAGATCCTGAGGAGATGAAAAACTGGCATACATGTTTGAGCAGGAGAGATGATCTGTCAAAATAAGCATGGGTGCTTTGGCTCCAGGCATGAAGAAATGTTCTGGAGCATGGTACACAGACAGTATTTGATCTAAGGGTACATGTCAGCATCCATCACAGGCTCCCTTTGGAGACCTTATCAGTGGAGTCGTTGGAGCTTATGGCATGATTCATCTAATGGTAAGGTAGACATCTAAATATGCTAGATGAATTACATCTTAAGGTACTTATTTCTTCCCATTATCTGTGAAAGAAGTCTAGACTATATTTCAGATGCTTAAAGTTAGGGGGAATATATTCTAACATATACAGAGAAGGCTTAATTCATTTAGAAGGTCTTCAGTAAGAGGTAGTCATTTTTCCCAACACTAACTACGATCAAGGTGCACCCAGCCTTCATTTCCTGATACTTCCTGATAAATCTATTCACAATGAATTATTCTTCCATTGATTGTTTTAATGAAATCCGAGTTTCTCAGGAAGAAAGCTGAAAAAAAGGCTGTAGGTGACTGATGCAGCTTGGACCTGCCTGAGTTTGAGCCTTTGTATCCTTCAGTCTACACCATCCTGTTGATACTGTGCCAGTGTTCTAAGTTTGGCAATGCAACCCACTGTCACAACATATTTAAGAAAGTAAAGTTTTTTATTTTTTTTCCAAATAATTTGTCTTGTGGAAGAGTAAAAAGCAGGAGAAAGGGTAGTGCTTTTCTGGTGATGATTTCAGGTTTTAAAAGCTAGTGTCTTCTGCTTTTTAGAAAATAACAGTAAAAAAACCCCTTCACATTACTTTCAACTTTGTGTGCCTAATTCTCTCTCCACTAAGGATACTTACACTCCAAGGCCTATCTCCGTTGCTCCAGTAAGTGCATATATTTATTTTCAAGATGTTCTTGTCATTTTCATGCTCTTTGTGAAGCATGAAAACCAATTTGTTTCTTTTCTCCTAGATGTTAACGCATCCTTCCAGCTGTTTCTGTAAGTAGTGAAAAGAAGAGTTAGGCCAGCACTCCATTTTTTTCTATGATTTTTAACCATGAGTGAATTTGTTACTTCTGGAAATAGGAGCACTAATAGCCATAACTGTAGCTGACTACAATCTCTGGCACTGCTGTACTTTTCTAATGCAGCTCTTCCCCTGTCCTGATGCCATCAGGTGTCTCGTAGGAATGGGCATTTGAATTTTGTAGGTAGACCTTGATTTTTTATTATTTCCTTTCATTTTTTTCTTCAATTTCTTCTCTACCTTACAGGAGGTCTGGCAGGTAACATGCTCCAAACGTAATATTTTCTGCAGATCATCCTCTCAGGAGTCCCAGTGCTCCTCCTGGAGATTTGGAAGCATGTGTTAGTAGTTTAGATTGGCTGGAGTAGTTAGTCCCTTGGGTGCCTTCTGACAGGCTATGTATGTCTGAGTCCCCAAACTGGAACATTTGATCACTCTATTAGGAAAAATTGTTAAAATCAGAACTTCCTTAATTATATCCAATATATATATATTATATATAAGTTGAATTACTGTCATTTACTGAAGTAACAAGAACAGTAGAGCTGTAGACCCCTGAAAAATCACTTTGCTGTATTTTTTTCAAAAGCCTTAAGAAAACATAAACAAATATAAATCCTTAGGATAACTAAAACTTTACTTTGATTTACTCTTCCCACCTCAAATCAGACCTCACCAGATAGTATTTTACCATGAAGTGGGCACTATAGCAGTCACAGTTTGGATATAATCTTGCACCACTACAACAATTACAACATTGCTTATAAACACCAGCTCCTTTATGAGCCACATAAACGAGAATTGAGGTTTGGGGTAACTCATATGAGAAAAATGAAAAATTCCCCCTTTGAACTGACATTCAACAGAATTTGAAGTTTTATTTTTAGAAATAAATGAGTTCTGCATTCTTTTGTACTCAGTTTCTGCACTAGTTAGTTGCCATGTGCCTAAGCTACTCACACATTCTTGCAAAACCATACATTATCTGAGAGATAGAAAGCATCTCCTTTTTCTGTTTGATCTATCATTTAGATTATAGTGATATATGTATGTCACGGCCAAATCACAGCTTCATCGAAGCACAGGAAGTTCCGCCTGAACGTGAGGGAGGATTTCTTCACTGTGAGCCCTGGCACAGGTTGCCCAGGGAGGTTGTGGAGTCTCCTTCTCTGGAGATCTTCAAGGTCCACCTGGATGCAACCCTGTCTACCATGCTCTAGGTGACCCTGCTGAGCAGGGAGGCTGGACTAGCTGCTCTCCAGATGTCCCTTCCAACCTTACTGATTCTACAATTCTACGATCCTATGATTACACGAAGCATTATGCAATGATATTTAAACAAGCTTTTGAGTTGCTGACCTTAAATTTAAGAATATTGTCATACTTAGGTAGAGACTGAAGAGTAAAAACTCCAGTGAAAATTAAAAATTCCAATGAAGTAAAAAAAGTGGAGTTACAAATACTTGGAACTAGTGAACACAGATGAGATAGAATCCACACACGGGGATGCCCAATGACAAGGAAGAGTTTGGAAGGTGCCATGAAATGCTGTCATCCCTGACACTTTCCAACTTGCTGTCTGTGAGTGACAGCATTCCCAGGAGCTATAGTCAGGATTTGTTGTGTCTTACAGGCTTTTGGGTCATGGCACCATTCTGGGCCAAACAAAATCATCCTGGAGGATTATCAGCACTGATCAAGGCAGCAGGGATGAGAGCATAAGCTGACTGATGAGAGATCACTTCCCTCTTCCAAATTCCCATATTGTTCGGACAGGGAAAGATAAATGTTTAGAGTCAGAAATATTTGTTCTGAGATTAAAGGTTTCTTAGTAGCCTCTCAGAGGCTGTCACACCAAGCCTGTTCCTGGGACATAAGCCAACAAGCCACAGAAGTCCTCACAGGGGACATTTCTAAAAGAAATATTCTCATTGTGGGCCCATTTGAAGATTCGGAGCCCTTTTTTACTGAGACATCTACATGTTATTTCCCAAGCACATATAATTATTATCTGGAAATGAAAAAATGAGTTTAGGTCAGTGTTATTACTAGGTGGGGAGTAACTCAGAACTCACTACATTCCCGAGAAGAACTTTCTGACTGACATTGTTTTGAAAATCAGTTCATTTGTATAGAAAGGGACCAAAATTGCACTTTATTGCAGGCAGTTATTTTGCATTTGTTATTTACCCAAGTTCATTCAGAAGCATAGCAGATTTATATATTTTTTTCTCCTGTTATTGTTACCTGCCCTGCAAGTTCATATCGCCCCTGGGAATGACGTAAAAATAGTTTTCCTGTTTCGAGGATGTGAATAGGTCCAATAAACAAACTTACTTTTTTGTTTGGCTTTAAACTCATTCATAGCAATGATATTCAGGATGAGAAGTTCATAAAAATTAACAGTAAAATAAACAGCAGTGAAATTTCAAAAAAAACCCCAACGAATGGAATTTAGAGAGTAAAACCATACTGCTGAAAACTTAAATATGACAATAAAGACGGAATAAATAGCATTTAAGGAACTGTCTCTGGGAAACCTCCGAAAGCAAAGGGACAGGCAGCCAGCAGCAACGCCGCTGTCGTCGTGCATGTTGATGGCAGCGTTGATTCCCCATCTGGCTGCCACAAATTGATGGGAAACGAAACTTGTGTGTTGCAGTGCTAATGTTTGCAACGCACTGGCTCAGAGCTTCCTCCGGCCCCCGCTGCTGCTAGCAGGGTGCGCGTTACTCGTCTAGCACAGCCTGGGGCGAGCGCGAAAGCCACCAGCCTTGCACGGGCAACGGGCTCACGCCGAGGTACAGTTTGTGCCGCCAGGGAGAAACAGGTAGTAGCCAGTAATGAAAGAAGAAAGGCCTGATGCAAAAATCTACTCAAGTATTTAAGCTGATTTGTCAGCTTTGGGTCAATATTTTCACAAGTGCATGAAATTACTTTTAGCGGTATTGAGTGAGGAAGAGTTTGTGGAGAGAGGTAAAATCTTTTTATTCAAGGATACTATTAAAAAAAAAGACATACTTTCAAGCACAACATTCATACTGCCTTTGCTATAGACTTACAGATGACATTTTTCATTGGTAAACAAATCCAGCTACATTTTTAAATGGTGGTAAGGTCTAGACAACACATAAAAGATTTTGTGTTACTGAATTACTGATGTCACGAAATGGCAGTTGAGAGCAATTGCTTCACATTGTCTGAAAATACGAAAACTTTATCAAAACAGTGCCACAAATGTCAGTGCCTTTGATGAACACCCTGTCCCCTTGCCCCTTGCTCTGCTATCTAGAATTGTCTCATCAAAAATAGGATCCAGACTGTAAGATCTTCCATAGCTAGCATTTAGCAAAGATGTCTATTGGGGGTAGATTAGAGAAGGAAAAAGAAATATCCATATCAGCTCTTGGACAAGAGGGCAAGAAAAGAAATGTGCAGATAAGAGGATGTTTCAGTAGACATTGTACGTATTTTAGTTATTCATTAACCCTGAATACCTGATCAACCAGGAGGCATCTAGGAAGCACTATTGATACGTCAGCATAGGATGAACAGCCATTTAGTAAGTGAACAGCCTCATTAACGACCTTGTAGCTACAAAGACATGACATCTCTAATGGGACAAATTGGAAAAATGAAAATATGTTGAATGGTAATTTTAGGAGGAAATGATGGATATGACAGCTCCTCTTTCTGTTCTGAGGGCTCCAAAAACACTGAACAACTCCAAGGGTAGAGTTATTTCTTCTTTCTTTTGGCAGTTTGGTTACAATGTGAAAGAGTCGGTTAAGTCGGATTTTTCTCTGAAGGCTAGATTTTGCAGACAAAATGATTAATGGGTTGACATGGCCCCTTCACTACCCCTTGTATCCCTAGGCATCTCTCTGCTCCACAGTCTACAGCAGAAGTTTCTATTGAAATTACTGAAACTAAGACTGAAAATATAAATAGAATGATGGGAACGAGGTAAAGATTTATTTTTAGTATTCGTTAGAAGTGTGAGCCGATCGATCTCATTCTATAGAAGCATGAATGAAGTTCCACAATTTGCTAAAGTTTGCACAAAGTTCATTACCCTTTCATTCATTTTTTTTTCCTTTTTGGGGGAGGAGAAAGAAAGATTTTATTCACTTGTGTCACATTCTGTGTTTCTAGACAAGCAGCAAAAGCTCAATTGTCCACAGGATTTTTGTGACATTGCTGAATCCTGTGTTATACCAGAGAAACACAGGGCACTCTGAAGTGAAAAACACAGAACAGATATACCATCTGTTGCAGAAACTTTCATTAACGTGTAAGATGTGAAAATAAATCTGAATATAGGTGGATGGACAGAGAGTAGAGAGAAACAAAGATGTAACACTTGTCACTGTGAAAGGCAGTTATCAGCACAAAAAACCCCCAAATTTGCCACAGCTGTCTATAAGCAGCACAGTAAAGAAAAGGCCTAAGGAGAAATCTGAAGGTGAACAGCGAGAGATCTTTGCTGTTATTGATGGGAACCCCCTTCAGATGAGACAGACAGAACAGGCAGAGTAAATAAGCATTTGTCAATTAAATAATAAGTTGACTGAGGCTGTTTTATGGACTAATTTAGGGCCTGAGTTAACAGCATGTTATCAGGTGGAAGAAGACAGCTGAGTTTGTGCCACAAAAGGCATTAGAAAAAAGCATCAGGTGAGAAAAATAGGAGGTAAGGTGGCAGGGTGAGAGGGAAAGCATGCTTGCAGCTGGGGTTTAAAGCAAGATCATCAACAGAGAAAAGGCTGTAGCAGAAACAGTCTGAGTGGGTGAAAATATGAATAAGGAATTAATTTATACACAGAAGATGGCATCTTCAAAAAAGATCAGGAAAAAATCGGAAATATTTAGATGCAAAATAATGCCTTGTTGATGGAGTCTCCAAGTGCAAGGGATTAAGGGATCGGTTACACCTTTTCACTCATGGTTGTTAGGGGCCTGATGAAGCTGGTAGAGCTGCGGCAGCCTTGCCACTGTCAGCCTATGCCTCCATGTCCAACCAGCAGCGATGCTGACCTGTGTTCCCAATAGGTATGTAAATATATAGATATATACAATATACATGGCCGCACAGAACAGCAGACAAACACTCAGCTCTCACACAAACGCTAACAGCACCGGTGACTTTCTGCTGTTTCCCTCCCTGATCAGGATGAAGATCCATCAGTGGGAAGTATATACACATACACACAGTGAGAGTCTCTCCAGCTGCTGGGCTTAGACACTCAGTCCACCCCGTAGCTGCCCTGGGATCTTCAGTCTTCCCAGTTGCTGGCACCTGGACCTAGGAGCCCCTGAGGCCCAAGTCCCACTCCAGTTACTGATATAGACCACCTTGAACACATCGGCACATACTGTGGATCCCTCCAGTAGTTGACCTTAGAGACCCAGCCCACTCAGTAGCTGGTCCTGGATCTTCTCTCTTCTCATGTGTATCACCACCCCCCCCCCCCCCGCACACATACAGGTGGGTCTCCCACACAGAAGTAAGGATCCCAGTTGACTCCTAGACCTTTCAGGGTCTACAGTAGGTCTCTGGGACTCCCCTGCCCCCTTGGTAGCCATCTCCTCCTGTGGTCTCCTGCTGACTAGTTGGGCTTGGTATTCGCCAGCAGTCACACACACACACTAATTTACATGCCCTTGCTCACTTAGTTGCAACTACAACTTGTGGGCTCCATGCTGTTGCTGGCACACAAACCTCCACATGCACAAAGCACAGAGGGATCCTCACCCAGGAAAACAAGGTAGGACAAGGTAGGACTTGACTGAACTGTTGCAGAACATAGCCAGCCCTGACTGGTTCCTTTTATGCCCTTATCCCTCTATTTTCCCACATTTGTTCCTCTCCAAACCACCTTGATCCCTCCCTTTCTCTGCCTTTGGGTCCTCTCCTAAAGGACACCAGATAAATCTTGTACAATTCCAAAGTGCATCCCATAATATGTCCCATATCCCTAGACAGTAACTCCCCTCAGTCTAAAAAGTGATTCAGGTTCTTCTGGTGATTCATCCTGAGGTGCTTCACCTTCAGCCCATGGGGTTGGGGCTCTCCTCTGACAGCCCTGTGCAGAGCTGGGACAGCGTCTCATTTCCCTACCTGGGTTACTGGGGTTCCCCTGCCTGCCTTGTGCCTCTGTGCTCCTTCACCTTTGTGGACATGAGCCTTTCACGGGTTGCTTGTTCTCCTGTGATGGTTCTGGCAGTGCATGTCATTGTTCTTCTGTGCTCCTGTGTGAATGTACAGACAAGCTTTTTATCACATAGCCTAGTAGTGGTTGACATAGCAAACAGCGTGATGACTTGGTGAAAATACAAAGAACTCTGCTTTGGAGTTCTGAACCCTTTGGGGTTTGGGGCATCAGGAAAGATTTGAAAACCGTAGAAAAGACTGCATTCATCTGGATATAGATATAAGAACTACAGATTTTAAGAATCTAGTTGTAGGTCACTGTAGGTGACCTAGGAAAATAAGCACATAGACATTATACAAAGTTAGAGAAAGTGTATGGAAATTTTCTGAGAGATATGAGAAATGGTTGGAGAAGTAAGAAAAAGGAGGACCAGGAAGAATAGAAGAAGTCATGGATCTCAAGGGAGGATAAAATCTAGGGGAAAAAAAAAAAAAAAAAAAAAAAAAAAAAAAAAAAAAAAAAAAAAAAAAAGCACCTGGCCAGCTCTGGAACTGATGACAGCTCACAAAAGTGGAAAGAATATGTATGTTTTGAGCTTTGATGAGGAGGATGTGAAAAATGCTGGTGGGAATGTTGCAAGTAGCAAGCATGGAAGAAAAGCCATAGGTGAGAAGGGCTAAAAGAGAATTACAGGAGAGGAACTCCAGAGGGCAGCTATAGACAATGAAAAGGGGAAATAATAGTAGTCGGAAACAGAATTGGATGCTGCAGGTTGGGTTTTTTCAATCATTACTTTTCAATAACAATTTAATTTAATAAAAGACAAAATCCTTACATTTGGAAGGGAGAAAACTAGGACACAGCTGCAGATTAGAGTCAAAGCTAGGATGCCAGAATAAGCACAGAAAATGAAAGTAATAGGAGGAAGAGCATGAGTGATTGATTTCTGTTTCTGGATGAAGAAGGAAAGAAGAAAAATTTTTGTGGGGATAAAGGTTTGAAAACATGAGGGAAAAATTAATGATGTGTTTTGTGAAGGCAGGAGAAAGGGAGGTTTTGAGGCATACTGATGAAACTTATATGAAATCAGTTAAGCAGAAAAACCAAAAATCTTTTCCTCCGATAGAGCTATTGTATGACTTTTACTTGGGAGAGGCTCATCACTTGTGTAATGGTCCAGGTTGCTGGATGAGATATTCTAAATCACGGACCATTAATTCACTGAGATGAAGATTTTGTGTCAAGGAAATGACAGCTATCAAAGGCTTATTCATTTGCTAAGATATGTAATCTCCTATCATGCATGATGCTGGAAAGACACTGAGCACTGGTCATTGTATGATTTTGAAGATTTTTGGTCAGAAATAATATGTATAAACCCAGTGGGGTAGTCATATAACAGATGTGCAGCACAGAATAAGGGAAGAGGAAGAAGAAGCCAAAAGTAAGTAGCGATTTTAAAAGAAATTGCTCATCCGTAAAACTTACCGTCAGGTAATTTCAAGGTCCTTTTCAGACGTTAAACCATGAGGCGTAACAGTATTTCTTTGGAACAGACAAATACTGCGCTCGGGCTGTAGGTTTGTAGCCATTTCAATCTGGCACCAGCTGATGCTCTACCCAGAGCCTTTGTGCTATATCAGCATTCATCTGGTTGGGCAAAGAATGAGGGTTAGAGATTTTATCAGCTGGAAACTAATTAATTTATTCGTTGAGTTGTTTTTCACCTGAATCAGTTCCTCGGTCCAGCTGCAAGAACACAAATAGTGCTAAAGAGGAGGCGGTGAAGGTTGGTTCTCTCCTGTTAGACCACTGACACGTACCAAAAAGATGTCCTAATTTGAGGCAAACATGGGATCTGAGCCTCTTATTTCTTGATCTCACCTAGTTTCCAGAGAGCTGAAACACACGTGGAGGCGGAGGATAAAGGAAAGATTAGACACGAGTTATTTTTTTCTTGAATATATCTAGTACCATTTAGTAACCACCTGTTTTTCCTTGAGTAGTGGGAAAAATCTTGCTTTATTCTTGTTTAGCGTCAGGTTAAATCTTACTTTATTCTTTTTTAGCACCAGGTTCTTACTCAACTGCCCTCCTCCCCTTTTTCCTTTGTTTCACAAATCTTGTTAACATTTCCCTTTCCCTTTCCCTTTGGCTGCAGCTGCTTTTCCTTTAAACTGCAAATGTAACTGAGAAAGAAAACACCAAATGAACAAAAAGCTATAAAGTGAGAACAAATATGCTCATTTGTTTTATTTTCAGGTCTAGAAGGAACAGCTGCTGTACCAAAGAATGAGTTAATCAATGTATCCAGGCTGAAAAACAAAACAAAACATATAATCTTTACTGAATTTACACAAATAGTGTACAACTTCTGGTGTAAAGAACAATTCTAGAATTTGAGTTTCTTTTCCTTTCTTGTCTCATCTCATCTTGTCTTCTTGCTTTTTCTCCCTTCTTTTATTTTTTTTCTCTTCTTCTCTCCTCTTTTCTTTTTTCTCTCTTCTCTTTTCTCTCTCTTCTTTTCTCTTTCTCTTTTTTTCTCTCTTTATTCCAAATAACTATTGTTCTAAAATTTTTTCATTCATCGCTAAAATGTCATAGGAAAACTGGAGGCCAGGAGAGAAGAACTGAATGTGTAGGCTGTTTAAGTTCCCCCCCGCCCCAATTTCTCCAGCAGAGAGCAAAAACTAGTCATTCTGTAAGTGTGGGGGACATAAGGAATAGTGAATTAAGGTATGCTGGATTTCAGAATCACCCAATAAGGGACTTCACTTTTGACTAAACTAACAGCAGGGAGTTATTATTTAAAGATAATTTCCAATGAGACAAAAAGATGTTTTGTGTAGATTTCACGTGTTGTTGTTTTTTAATATATTCAAATGCAAAAAAAAAGAAACAATGTAAATGAAAATATTTTAAAATGAAAGAGAGGAAAACATCTTTTCGCAACAAACCAATGTTGTTGTTGTTATTGTATTTTTTCATGCACTTATAAAGAACAAGTCTTCAGGACCATAGGGAGTTGTCCCTAAGCTAAACGTCCAGGAATAAGGAACAGATAGTGTCAATCTTTGTCAGTAGTCAACAATTTCTAGTCTCCCTTCTCTAAAATAGAAGGAGGCTGAGAAAGGAAATAATTGTTCATTCCGCTTGACTTCTACTTTTGTGCTGCAAACAAGCCCATTACTGGACCACTGTGGTCTGATTTCCTTTATGAACTTGCTATACCATGCAACTGCATGTTCTGCAGGTTGTTGTGTTTGTCTCAAAATGTAAACAACATTATTAGAGACAAGCTAATATTTTTGGAGCAATTTGACAAAGCAAGTCTACCTGATGTCTAATTATAGTGGATTCAGTCTGCTGTCTTAGCAATGTGGACAGACATAGCAACACCTCAGTGCTCTTTTTTTTTTTTTTTTTTTTTTTTTTTTTCTTTTTGGCCTTTTTATTTTCTTGGGA
>NW_028186612.1:4765847-4817433 GCF_003343005.1 Rhea americana
TTTTTTTTTTTTTTTTTTTTTTTTTATATAAAATCTCCTTTTTGCATTAAGCAAATAGATAGAGTCTTGACATATAAAACAGATATGAAAAGTTATGAGTCCAGACACTGCTTTCTGTTATGAAATACATATTTTTTTCAATCCACTAAGTTCCAGAGGAATTATCTCTTTTTTACATGCAAAGCAAATGAAGTGCAGAAGAACAATGTGAACTCTCCAAAATCACCCAGCAATTCACGGCAGAGCTGGCAAATGAGCCCAGGCCTCCAGACTGCTACCGCCTTCCTTCACAGTCTTCAGCTGTTTCTCTAGTGAGACTATTAACTCATTGCAGTGTTGCAAACCTATTGGATGACCCAGGCTCTGAATCCCAAACCATGTTTTGTCAATAAGTCACTGCAGTACTATTGACTGAACTTTAAATGAATGTCTGTACGAACCTGCTTCTAAAAGCTTATAGAGGAAAAGACATCCAGGTTGACAAGCTGGAGAAAGTTCACTGAAGGCCAACATCTAAAACACAGAATTCAGAAGTGGAAAGGTCTGTTAGGGAATACAAATCCATGTCCCTGGTAGTGCAGTATTTTTCCTTACTTAGTTATAGTTTGTTATATGGTTCTAAAAATTTTCAAATATTAGATTGTTGCCTCACATTCCCTTGCAGCCACTGTTCTGGTAAGTAGGACATTTTACCTCACAATTCACTCCTTTCTACGATTCATTTGCTTTCTCCTTTCATGTAGTTCTTCCTAAATTTCCTCTATTTTGTCAATATTATTAAGTGAAACACTTTGGATGTCTCAGGGGAAAGGATAAATCCAGTTAGATCTTTTAATCTTGGCAATGGAACAAAATAATATATAATTTATATTTACTTCTCCAGAGAAAAGTGTTCTGTCATTTCTCCTTTTACACTTGGAAAGTACCTCCATGTGACCAGGCTTGAAGAACATCTGTATGGAGACATGGACACAGCAGCAGTCCATGAGTGTTTTAAGATTTTAGCAACAGGGAGACAAATGAATTAGTTAGGGCAGTGTTATCATTATCTTTAGGTTTTCGCTAATCATATCTAAAAACTTACCAAAAGGAAGATCTCTGATCCTGTAAGTAAACAAAACAGGGAGAAGTGCATGTCCCAAAGAGCTTCTATAGTATTGTTAATTGATTTATTTTATGACTATGGGATCCAACCTCTAGAAAACCTCTCTTTACTTTTCTTTCCTAGGACATCAAGAAAGGTTTTGAAATTCACAGGTCTGGGTCCAGCACCAGAAGGAAAGCTTGTGCTCTCTAGGCTCTGTTTAACATATTGATTAAATCTCCTTTGACTAAACATCCATCACGTGGAGAGGCATCCACATCTTGGTTCATAAATTCTGCAATCTTAAATTTAGATATTTTGATAATCAAGTTGAATCTTACCCCAAGTTACAAGTTGTCATACACGCTTCTTTGCATCCATAAAATATTTTAACTCTTCAAGCTAAATTACAGGGTCAGTCTCCTCTTTGATTTTATTACACACCGCTATTAAGTTCCCACCATGGACAAAGGAGATGCATCATTCAAAGAAAACAGAAAAATGTCCAGCTTTTCTTGGAGAACATCTGAAGAGTGTAGTAAGAAATACTTCAATTATAAAGGCTTCTTGGAAAGTGGAGAATGCAGCTGGTTATTGAAATCTGCGTCTGTATGCACTCTGACAAATTCCCTTGTCCTACCTATCCAGACTATTGGGTTTGGTTTTTTTCTAGATGGGAAACCATGCTGACTGGCACCTCTTGGGTGTTGGTGCTTTCAACTATAAAGGTGATAGTGATGCATTAAGTGCAATCAAATAGTAGAAACTTCTATTAATGTGTGTCCTCGAAGGAACTGCAGTCCCAAAGGTTAGTTCAACACTGTGTTGTGCCTTCAGGAATCACCTACATCTGTGCCAGTTAGTAATGAGGTATTTTACTCCCACCTTTCACTCAATTAGCATAGGTTTTCATAAATCCAAAAGGTTAAATGCACAGCAGAATCAGCTTTTTTTTCTTTTTTTAATGTGGGGCAAGCTATACCCAGTCTGAAGAAAATTTTTAAAAAGTCTGCGTAAGAGATTGAAATTTCTTCCATATCTGGCCTCCAAATTTCCACATAGGAGCAAAGGTGAAAGGATTTCCAAACTTACATACATCTCAGCAATTTTTGCACCATTTCTCAACCAGAAATTTTGCAATGTGGCAGAAAGAAAAAACAAAAACAACAACAACAACAATTCTCATCTCTCCACTTGTATACTTCTGTCCCCAGGGTGTATGGTTAGCGGGAAAAGGAAGCACCAGCACACCTACTGCTGCATAATGTTCTGCCCTCGTAGCTGGTCTTTTCGTGGGTTTTATCCAGGTAGATCACAGGCCAGTTTGTTTTCTATGGTTGTAGTCTTGTTTTCAGTCAAAGCTGCAATTGTTCAACACCTCCCAACATCTGGTTATGTCATGATACATGCTGTTGATGCTTATATGTTTACTGGTGAGATAGCTCAAACTAGTATCTACCGGGGTTACCTAAAATGATTTATCCTATAGTAGCAAGATGAAATGACTTATGTCATGAGATACACAAAGCTGGCAGGTTGTAGGGGACTTTTTGACCTAATACATATTGCCTGATGTTCTTAGATTTTGAATAGACATCTCAGCCATAAAAATTTATTCATTCAAGAAAAATGAGTTTGTTGAGAAAGTAACTGGACAGATCATCTTCTTATACAATCATGAATTTCTAGAGACAGACCCACAGTCATGCAGATTTGGGTATCAGTATGCACCCTGTTTGCTGGAAATGCATTCTTCCACAGAAAGATTCCTACTGAATTAGGTCAAGTTCTCTCCAGAAAGAGACCTTCTAGCTTAGAGTGCGTGTTACAGTTTCAGGAGTGTGCTGCATCACTACAGTCTCAGGATCTATATTCAAAGTTATGTCATCTGACTGGAGATGATGTGATGACTAAGCTTACATTTGTAGTCACTGTCTCCTTACACGTTTTCTGAGGTCTTTAGGGTGCACAGAGAACGAGTAGGCAATTTTCTGCAAGCATATTTTAAGTTCCATATCACCACATTCTGATCACTTTCAAACCTGCTTCCATAGCAACATCTAAAAATATTGTTCACTACTAAAAATAATGAAGCACTTTAGATACTTAACACATGTAATTCTCCATTTGTAACAAACAATGTAGTCAGCCCTGTGATAAGAGCCAAATTTTTTTAATCCTGCCTTTGGCTTCAAAGAAATTTAAATAACTTCCCAGATAGTTTCTCTGACAAAATTGTCCTTATGCAGTGACAAGGACCTTTTGAATCTTGGAGAACATCCTCCCCTAGTACCACTAGAACCCTATAAGAAATTAAAAAGTTGAATACTTCTAAAACTAAGAGACAAATGCTCTTCCCATTGAAGTCAATAGTAGGTCTCCACACCTAAGATCAACGGGGTTGAGAAGGGTGGAGAGGACATGAAATGCACACAAACAGTAGTCCAGTTGTTCTCGATGGCAGGCAATATTGTTCAGATCAATCAGATCAAAGTTTGTAGCTGTTGTACAGAAAGTACAAAGGAGTAGAAAACCTGCAGTTCGGAAACAGGCAGAAGTGGACCCCATGCGAGTATCAATTACAGAACTAGAAGAGGAAAAATAGATGAGAAAATATTGGCAAAATCTTGAATTTGAGCTCAGAGATTTTAATAAGTGTTCTCCTTTTTAATTTTTAGCTACACTTCTCTTTCTTTAGGGTATATAATTTGAAATCGAGACAAAGTCCTGCAGCAGAGCAGTTTGAGAAGAGAGTTGTGTTTAGAGTTTTGCTCTCACTTCAAAGCTGACTGCTTGAAACAGAAGGTTGGACCAGATGACCTCCAGAGGGACCTTCCAACATACATTATTCTATGATTCTGTTGCACACATTATTCTTGTTTCTGCTCCAAAGCCCAGAGGTGAATGGGATCGTTCTGAAAAGAAATGTTTCAATTTGGAAGTTTTTAGGTAGGATCTCCTGAGATGGAATAAAGTTCGTTGCTTAAGAGCAACACATATCTCTGTACAATCATCTGTGTTTGTTCTTTTCTTCTCACCAAAGATTTTGATTTAATGATCTTGAGCAGAGGGGCTTGACCAGATAACCTTTTAAGTTTCATAATTCTGTTCGGCAGATAATTTCTCAAAGTGAGCTAGACACATTAATGACAGTCAAGTGTATTTATAGCTGTCTTCTCTCTTGATTATGTGGACAATTCAGTCGTGCAAAAGGACAAGCTGTTAAAATGAATGTAAAAATGTACTATAAAATGCAAAATTTAAGATAAATATCAAGAAATGCTTCCAAAAGACAAGATCTGTTACACTACTGAATGATCTTAACAGGAAGCTAATAAAAGACTTACAGATTTGAGAAGTTGAAGCATGCTGACCTTAAAAAACTACTGTTAGAACTTGTGGTGTGGTCAAAACGGCCTAGTAATATTTTCTGTAGAGATCTGTGCTTTATGCTGTGGCTCTGCAGTAGAATTCTCTGAAGATGAGATGCTGTTGTATATTGGTCCTTAATAAGCCAGGATATGAGAAGACTTTGGAAGAAAGTGGATTTAGGACAGAAACAGTGTGTATGATCACACCCTCTCTTCAAGAAAGAGTGTGTTTTCAAGGCAGCTCAGACTTACAACACAAACTGATACAGTTTCTACTGAAACTTTTATAAAAGTAAAACATTTCAAGTTATTGAAACTGAGAGATAGTGCTAAAAATGCATAGTTTCCTAAGGCAATGCGTATTTTTGAAACGTAGCACCTTCAGATTGCCTGAAATTCACCCCGAAAATCCATCACTACACTATTCCTAGTTCCTCTTAAGAGTCTGCTCTGTATTTTCACAACCTTTTTTTACAAAACCTTCAGTATCTCTCATGTCTGTCATCTCTGTAGAGCAATACCTTTCCATTATCTCCATCTCCTCAAGTGCCCTCAGACCTTGCATTATATTTTTGACTCCCATGTCTCACCTACTTGCCTTTTTCAGCAGATGGGCAGGACACCACAGAGCTGGTGGGCAGCCTGAACGTTGGGCCATAGCGAATGTGTCAAATCTCCACCACTGGCAGATGAAAGAAAGAGTGTTGGAGGCTATGTGCAATTCCTGTGTTATGTGTCATACTGATCTCTTGTATCTCTTAGATTCTGATTCTCTGTCAAATTTGTCTCAAACTGGCCATTAGTAGGTGCAAATGGATTCAAATAAAGGCAGACAAACAATATGGTTGCACACCCCCTATTTCTTCATAAAACTAAGTTGTCCCTCACCCACATAAATACATGTGCACACATACAGATTTCTTTTTCACTAAGATTGCTTCAACAGCTGTCTAGTAATAAGTAGGTCAGTGGTAAGTTGTGATTACTTTTGCAAGCTGGTTTAAAAATGTTCGTCTTGCTCATATGAGCTAAAATATCCCACTAATTTTATAATCTCACCCTCTCTATTCATTTCTCCCAGTGCAATCTACAACTTCGCTTTATTTCATCCATCTGTTACTTCTTAAAAGGTCTTTATGGCAAGGACAGTAATTGTTTACATCTCTATACTGCATCTGTCACAGCAGGTCCCCAAACCAGAAAATGCCTCAGGCTAGTACCTCAGTATTCAGCAAGATGCTAAGCATAACTTCTGAGAGTATAAGGCTCTTTTGAATATTTTCAGAACTTGACCTCTAAGAATTTGTCAGTGACATCTTATGAAGCAATTCATGCAGAGGTGCTATGACAAGTATTTCTTTTTTCTTTTCTTTCCTTTATTTTTTTTTCAAAACCAAGCACACCAAATCTGGCACCTCTGAGTATAAGGAAGACTTGCTCGACAGCAATGAACTTAAGTCTGCCACGCTTAGCAGACACTCTGCTATGTCTCTTACACTGATCACGAGCCAGGCTAGGAAGCAAGGAATAAATATTTCCGACATGCCTGGAGACACAATGTTCAGAAAGCTTTGTTTGTCAGGTTTTATAGATTTGCAGAACAGTCAGTCCTACTGCTGTGCTGTTGTCAGTTATTGATATTATCATTTAATACACTTCATTAATGAGTGGAACCACAACTTTAATCAACACTAAAAAAAAAAAAAAAAAAAAAAAAAAAAAAAAAAAAAAAAAAAAAAAGAGGGATAAACAGCTCACTGGAAGGTGAATTCTCTTATAATTAGGCTGTCCACTTCTCATGGGGTACCCAACATTCAAAAGTCTATAACAGTGTATGAATAAAACTATCACATTAGAAAAATGATCAGATGAACAAATAGTAGGTAGATAGAAGAGGAAAGAAATATATACCTGGGTAGAACATTTGTGCAGTATTTTAAGTAGTGGATTTGTCTAGTGAGCCATTACCGTGGCTGTATGGAAGCAAAACAGGATTTCCAGTTTATAAGAATGAGTGGGGTCTACTTTTACATTTATAATATATTTTTGAAGTGTTGGTGTCCTCAGGTAATTTGTAGCTCAAATTTGTTGCCTGTGGCTTTATTTTGAGACAGGATGAAGTGGTGCTCACACAGATTACTCTGTTGCATGTTAGCAACCACGCTGTGGTGAATGTGGCTTTTCTGGACATTTTCAGCTGGAGACGCTCTTACTAAGGTCTACTTGCTGTAGAAAATGGTGATTTTTCATCTATTAACCAAGTGTCTATCAATCAAAGTAATTTTGTCTAAATAAGCTTGGTTGCCTTTGATGCTGTGTTTCATGTTTCTTCATATCTCCATTTTCTCTATGGAAAATTCTTGTGTGACAGACTACATACGTCAGAATATATATCACAACAACAGACTCCTAGGGTGCATAGTAGTTCCTCTCATCATGAGTCAGAAAGCACGTTTTAGCCAGTGAAGTGAATTATTACTCTTTAAGTAAGAACTTTTTTTTTTGAATTACATAGGCTCAAGAAATATGCCAATACATATTTTCTAGAGAACAGTGGAGCGTAGGGTACAGAGCTATTTGACCCATTGGGCAGACTTCATATGAATTTTCTCTCACACAGCAAAGATTGATACTAGCCTCTGCAGAAAAACGTGGAGAAAGGAAAGACCAGAAAGCAAGTCCAGATGGATAAATTCGTATCCAACAGTTTAAACAAGGGCACAGATTTTAGTTTATTAAAGTAAAACGCTAACCAACTTACTAGATGAGTAATGAGCCTACTTGATATGTTGCGTGATAACTCCAAGAAGATTTGTGGTCCAGTTCCCATCTTTTCCACAGACTTCCTCTACGACCTTGAGGAGTTCTCTTACCTCTGCTGTGGAGACATTTTAATCACTGGATTTCTTTTTGTCCTGAAAACCATAGGCTAAATTAAAGTCTGAGATCTTACTCCATGTCTAGACAAAGAAAGAAGTCAAGGAACCTTTCAGACTAGACAAACACTCATAGCCAATCTCTGTGTGCCCGAATAATCAAATTCCTTTCTGCTTAATTTTCTTATGTATATAAAAGGTCCCCCCTCACAAAAAGTAAATAGGCTAGCTGACTGGAAAACTAAGAAATCTGATTAGAAATATGTTTAGAGATAAGCTGAGTAATCGCTTACATAAGAATAAATGTAAACAGCATTTGTGACCTGCAAATTTCCAAGTTTCTTCCTTTTTCTTTCAGAAATATAAGTATTTAATTTATTTGACAAGTGTGTCATCATAGCTACTCTGTTCTTAGACTAGTTATTCTTTTGGATTACGTGTTGGATTATGTAACTGGGAAGGGCAGAAATCACTCAGATGATTCCTGCTGGACGTGATTCTACTGCGGTAAACTGTCCCTGTTTCAGTCTAAAGTGTGGGTACTCTTAGTTTGGAGTATAGATATGAACCTGCACTTGAAATGTATTTGGAATTGAAATAGAGAGGAAAAGTGCCTCAACATATACATCTAAAATATACTGTGAAAATTCCTTTTCATTCAAGAAATATGACAATTGTGTAAGAATCCTGATCAATACATCCCAAAGTCATTACAGGCACCATAATCTTTGGCTGGAGAATTTGAAATCACTCATAACGGCCTGATTTTAAAAGGTTGGGTGTTTTGAATCCCTTGAAAGAATCTCAAGATATGTAGGAGGAGGCTGGTGTAGGCTTCCAAAATCAGTATCTGTCTTTTAAAACCCTGTCCAAGTAGGAAATGGTGGGAGTCAGGCAAGCACCTTCAGAGTACAGCTTCTTATCATCTCTCATTTCTCACTATCATGTCTTTAACAATGATGAAATGAAAATATTTTATGGAAATACTATTAATGGATCATTGTTCAACTACGGCTGTGTGCAAATGTTTATGAGTAGGCTTTTCTTGGCATGTTTAGTATGTCTGTCTATAATAATTCTATGAGATCTTGAAGTAATTTTCAGCACACCATTTCCCATTCCCAAGTCATCCATTTCTGACATTTAAAACATTCTGGTACTGTACAATGCCATCATTGTTTAATGTAGCACATTGTGAAGTATCTTTTATTTTAAGCAGCATTTCAATATTCTTTTTTCAAAAATATCGTTCGTAGCTTAGAAATAAACACTTAAAGTAAGCAAAAGGGAAAACTTCAAACTCAGGAAATCAACAGCAATTGTGTTTGTTGCCTTAGTAGAAGTAATATTATTTATGACATTTGGATGCATTTTCTTTTGCCAGGAAACTTCCAGGCGGTTGGGTATAGATAGGCTGAAATGATCTTTTTAATTCCAAACAGAAGAAATACATTACTCTTCCATTTGGTTCAGGATGATGCTTGAAAATAATGAAGCTGAAAGTTCATTACTGGAAACAATCACTTCTACCATGCAGCCAAAATTTTGTCCCTGTTTGTAAATCTGTTGTAACTTAACTTACATCATTGCGGAATAAAGTGACTTGTGTTCATAAACAACATTGATACAAATCACCTGGCGTTCTCACACTCATTTGTTGCTTTTGCTTAAGTTGAATTTTCTGCATTTCAATTTGTGCCCATTGTCTCTCATTCTGAGATACTTCCAGCCTACTTTAACTCCTGTGCTTGGATAGAAGCTCATCATATCTCTGGTGACTCAGAATCTCAGAATCACAAAATGGGTAAGGTTGGAAGGGACCTCTGGAGATCATCTAGTCCAACCCACCTGCTCAAGCAGGGTCACCTAGAGCATGGTAGACAGGGTTGCATCCAGCCAGGCCTTGAAGATCTCCAGAGAAGGAGACTCCACAACCTCTCTGGCAACCTGTTCTAACTGCAAGTTCACCAAAATCTGGGAACAATTTAAGTTCACGGATTGGGGGGAAATTAATGTTATTTTTGATTGCTTGGAGATGAGAGATGGTTATTTTTTTTTCCATTTTATTTTCCCTTAAAACAGCAGAAACAGATCACAGCGACAACAGACTGGAGAACTTATGTTGACTGAGCAGTTGGCTGGTCCTCATTATAGGAGAAGAGATGGAAAGGTAACGCTCTGGAAACCAAACTTGAAGACAGAAATAGTGATTTTAAAATGGAAACAAGGACTTCTGAGGCATGAGAAGAGAGAGAAAAGGACAAACAAAATGCCTAGGATGCTGGAGACATGGTTCCTAGGGAAGACAGAGAGGAAGCAGATAGATCTTTGAGCAGGGACTATGTCAAAGGAGTGCTACACAACCTGTGCACCAAAAAGCCCCTGTGAGTCATACCTACTTTCTCTTCAAATACACTCAGATTCCTGCTTCTCATCTTCTGAACCAGCTGAGTAGGAGCCAGATTCCTTGCTGGACCGTGATCTGCCCTGGGGAAATAAAACCTGCTGAGAAACAAGGGCTATTTCATAAAAATTTGTCCTTGACTGACATTCTGGGATACCATCTTTGCCACAAGAGCTCTGTGACGAATTTCCTTCTCTCAGCATACAATGGAAAATTTTTCCATTTCTCTACTTCTTCATGTCGATTTGGAGGAGGGATGAGTGGGTGGATACTCTCCAGTCTTTGAAATGTAACCTAGTATAATTTTTTAAGTTAATCAAAATGCTTTTAGGTCTACAGTTTTGTAACTTAAAACAGTGTGATGTTTTCCTATGCTGTTATAAAATCAGAATCTAAACATAAGCTATTTATAAAACTTTACTTAAAAAGAACACAGAAACTCTTGTAAAGAATATCAAAACCTCTGCATGAAACATTGAAAAAAATTACTGACTCACTATCTCCTATATTTTACATTAAGTTCAGTAATCACAGTCCAGACTCACATGCTCAGATACTCTGTTCTAGTGCACAGTGCATTTCTGAGTAGTTGCCATTTTTTCACAGAGGCTGTTTTTGTAGCTTCTCAAAACGCTCAGCAACTCTGCCCACATCCACCTCCAGGCTCCACCTCCTTTCCATCTGTGTGGCTCTCTTCCTTTCTTGGAGGACAATCATATAAAGCAATGGTGACCAGAACTGTTAGAAGTAAATATTTCTCAGCAGCCTCCATCCTTGACATCAAAGTCCTCAGCCTGCTCTTCAGCCTTCTGCAGCCTGAGCAGTCAACATCACCTCTCCACAGGGACTGAGTAAATGCTGACGTTTGCATGAGCTAGTCAGCCTACACTCCCTTGCAGTCAATGCTTATCAAGTCCACAGGGCCGATATTTGGGACGTGGTTCATCTCCTTCTGAAGCGAACCATTTGTAATACCTGTGCACAGGAGGAAAGCGAGGTACCGAACTGAAATGCCGAGCGCTCACCTCGAAACCTTGCAGTGATGTGCGGCTGTGGAAGGACCTTACACAGCAGTGTGTTCGGTCCACACTCCGGCGCTTGCAAGTATTGTGGCTGGCTTAATGCAACAACGTAGAAAAAGGAAATTTAAGTGCAGACCTTTCCAATAAATATGCTTTTTTTTTCCTCCTTAATTTTCTCTGTGTTAGGGCTTCCTTCCGTGAGAAAGGAGATGTCTGAGAGCAGGGACAGGGCAGACGTAAAACATTTCCCTTATGTAACAGCTGCTTTACATTTTCAGGGAATTTTAACCTGCTGGTAGGCTGAGGTCTGCCAAGAAGTGTTTGCAGGTTGTTTTTATTATATCAGCCTGCTGGAATGAAATCAGGTGCAAGACACTGACATGCTCTATCTGGAGATGATCATTCAGACAGATCCAGCTGCAATCTTTCTATTCACTAGTGTCTAGTTCCCTCTTTCAGATCGGAAACCATGCAAAGACAGGAACTTTTGGACTCTCACATTGGCTTCAGCAAAATCTCCATCTATAATTACAATAATTTGACCACCATTTGTTTTTTATTTCTTGAGGAACAGAAAAGAGGCTCTGAAAGTCTGCTACTGTTGCTTACTCGAAAGAGTTTTTTTTTTTTTAAAAAAAAAGACAATTACAGAGAAACAGCATTTGGAAGAATGAATATTATTTTCTGCTAAGAAGGTATTTGCAATAAAATTCTTTAACTTTGTGTCATTGATTAGCATATCAAAAGTCCTGAGCCTATTTCTCTAAAGTCATTAAATTGACTGAGACTGAATGCTCTTCTAACAAACTTCAGTTCAAGTCAGTGGCATTAAAAAAATGAGCAGTCAGCTTGACAGCCAACTTGACCTATGGACTCTTCTAATTTCTTTTTTTTTTATTTTTTATTTGCTCATTGACTGTTTGTTTATATGAGAATTTGTGGTGAATCTTGTAGTGAAATGTTATATTTTTTGGCACTGAAATAAAAATATAGATCAAAACGTATGTATTCTGATTTCTATTGACACCTGTTGGATGGATGGGTGATCAGAACCTCTGAGAAGGTTTTTCCTCAACTATAAGCCACGGAAAATGATTTTTCCTTCTTCAGAAGATAAGGCCAAGTTAAATAGTTCATTGATAGTTTATAGTCAAAGCCTTCAGCCGCAGGTGATACTATAGCAATTAAGACAACAACGACTTAGAGCCATGTAGTTTTGGAGGGTATATTGCACCTCAGAGAAGACCCCGTGGAAGCACGCGTTTGATACTGCAGCCTACACCTTTGTTTTTTTGCTACCCCACAGAGGATGTGACCACGTTGGCATATACTACATTCTCTTTACACGAGTTAGGGATTCCCAACAGGATCTGTGTTTCAATTTGAACACGTTTTGAACTTTTTTCCTTTTCTTTCTGTTAAGTGAGAGGAAGGTGTGGAAGAGAACAGCAGCTGGGCTGCCACGTTTGTGCATGGAGGTGAAACACTTGGAAAGTGCTTATGTGAATCATTCCCTCCCCCCAATACACATACACTCATATTCTTGAAAACTATAGTATTTGCTATACTGTGACCCAAATTTCCACTCCATTTGGACACAGAGATGTTTTTCACGATGCTTTAAATCACTCAGATGGTTCTCATTTCTGTTTGTTGTTTTCTTGTCTGTTCATTTTCTAGCTCACGGGGACATTATATATGCAAAGACATTTCCCAGTACTCCGTTCTGAATCTTAGATTTTGGAGTTGGAGCTTTCCTAAAGACTTTATGAATGCAGAGATAAGAAAGACTAATGAACAGCAGTGGGGAAAAAATAGTAGGAATGTCAGAAGCTATTAGACTTACTGACCCAAAAGCTCAGCAGGAGCAAATCTGGCGCAATGCCATACAATGAATGTGAAATCTTTGGAGCTGTTCCATATTTACACAGCCTGAGAATCTGACTTGCAGACTCTACTAGTAATTTTAAGTTTCTTTATATTTAAAACCTTGACTTTTCTGAACAGTGCAAAAGAATTCGATCATATATTTTCATAGAAGATGGTTGCTTTGGGTTTGACATTATTGTTACCAGCAAATATACATCCATGTCATATTTCTGGGGATGTGAGCAATATATGTCAAGACAGTTTTAATTTTTTTTTTTAAAAAAATAATAATTATAGATAGAGATTCCAAGAAATAGTGGTACAGAGGTAAGAGAATAAACTTATTATTATTATGAATCATGCACCAATAATGATAATTAATTATTTTTATGAATAATCTATTAAATCACCCAATTACCTGATCTTAACATCTGAAAATACTATAAACCTGAATTTGGAGGCCACAGGGAACCACTATTACCATCTGTCTGATCAGCACAGGAATTGCAAATAAATCTTGATTCTTTACTTATGACCAGTTTGGAATCTGCCATTTAAATATACAGCCAGGGTGGAGCTCAGCTGCCAAAAACAGTTATCTAGTGCCATTTCATACATGATTCAATATCCCACACATCTGCACTGAGCTTAGAGATGTAGCACAGGATGCATAGGAGACCAATTCCTTTCCACAGTGGCAACCGGAGGTCCAGGTGAGATCTCCTGGGACACTTCTGGTACTACAAACTCTTTTCAGTTGTCCCATGGGACAGGACAAGAGGCAATGGGCAGAAATTGAAGCACAGGAAGTTCCGCCTGACCGTGAGGGGGAATTTCTTCACTGTGAGAGTGACAGAGCACTGGACCAGGTTGCCCAGAGAGGTTGTGGAGTCTCCTTCTGTGGAGATCTTCAAGGTCCACCCGGATGCAACCCTGTCTAGCGTGATCTAGGTGACCCTGCTGAGCAGGGAGGTTGGACTAGATGATCTCCAGAGGTCCCTTCCAACCTTACTGATTCTATGATGCTAGGCACCTCTGTTTAGACAACTGAATCTCACCCTTGGTTGTGTCTTAACAAGCCCTAGAGATGGAGAATCCCACCCTCTCACTGTACTCTCCTCCGCTTGTTATTTAGCCCTTAAAATAGTTTCTTTTATTAAATTTGGTATGGATAATAATAACAGAACAACTATTCATTTAGTGTGACTGCAGTTGGTTTCTAAATATTACGTATCTGAGAGAGGAGAGAAAGAAAAGTCTGACAGTATCCTGGGACTGGGATTTTTATGATTTAATAGTGACTCTAGTTACTCTTGCTAGATAAATATAGTATACGCTGGCCTCCCTCATACCAAGGTTAGCTGCTACTGTCCCATTATTAGAAAATGGGAGGCAGAAGGATCACGACTTAATATCAGAACAAAGACATCAATAACAAAACTGATACTCCGACAGCACGGATAATTCACCCGGAGCGGAGAAGTTTTTGCAAGAAGGAGACGCGAAGCCGTGAATTTTGGGTCAGTTTACTCTCGCTCCTCTCTTGGCTACCTGCTGAGAGCAAAGCGGCGGGGAGGGCCGGTGCTGTGCGAGTGGGGCGCGAGGGTTTCAGTGGGGAGCTCGTGCTGCCGTTTCGGAGGCACTTTACGGTACGGCGGCGGCTCCCGAGGACTCAGCGAGCGGTAGGGTTGCGGCTGCCGTGCGTGTTACGTCTCTCTCCAGAGCGTCTCTGTTGAACATCATTTTTACGTGCTGTATCTTGTCAAAGAGAAATGCCCTCTAATGGCTGCTCAGATGTTTTCTTTTTTGCTTACACATATTGCTATCTTCCTTTCTCCCTCTTCCCTCCCCCAGACCCCATCTCCTCCCCCGCATCATCTGTAAAAACAACTATGTTAGCGATCAATTATCCCAAACCATTAAATCATCAGCAGTACTCACAGCTGTAAAAACATCTGCATTACAGGCTCTGCTCCTTCCTAAGAGACAGAGATGTAATTGATTCTCTCATCCTGGCATAATTGTGCAGCTTCTGGTTTGTGTTACGTTGGGAAAGCGGGCGAGGGAGGCGGGAGGGAGGCATCTCGCCTCGCTCTAAACTGAGACCTGTTCACCTAGGCACGAAACTTCCACCCAGCGGCCCTTGTCTTCCCTCTCAACTCCAGAAATGATTTTGCTGCCAGTAAACCAGGGGTTCGCGTGCTCCAAGGAAGGGTGGGATTCCTGCATGAGACAAGCAGCTGTGTAGCTGTCATAGGAGCGGTTCCCTGGAAAAAAAAAAAAAAAAAAAAAAAAAAAAAAAAAGTTCTTCCCTCCCAGGAGTTGCCTTAATGGCAAAACTAATCACCACTGCTACCGAGCATGGAGGAGAAACAAAGCCTGTCTTTCTAGCAGCCCTCCTCTGGGAGATATTCCAGATTAAATGTGCTGGTTAAAAAGGATTGTCGCAGATATTGGGGTAACGCAGCGACGAGCCAGGCCAAAGGACGGACGGTCTGTGCATGAGTCTTCTCCTTTTGCACAGCTTCTTTGAAGTCGGTGGGTTCGTCCATCACAAGCCCACAGAGATGGAAAATTAATAACACTTCCTCTCTTTTATAGCAAAAGTGGGAAGACTACTGGTTTTGAGAGCCATCACCTTCACTATTACCTTCACTAAAGTCTCATGACTGTTTTCGGCATGTATGTTACCAACACATTTTTTCTCTTTTGTGCTGTCTTGACTGGTTGTCAAGAGCAGAGGTGTGCAGAAGTATTTCCATTTATGACGGGCTTGACTGTACAGCTCGGTGGTGCACAATTACTTACCCGATTCTTCCATCGTCTTTGAGATCCCTTGTTGAAAGATGTAATTCCCAAGATGAGGAAATGTTCCTTAAACTGTCCTAATTTAACTAGGACAACCATACATGTGAAAGAGCAAAGTGTTGTCACCAAGTGCAAGTATCTGATTTAGGAAACTCACGTTAATGGATTTTTCTTGCTAAGGACCAAATTCAGTTCTGAAAAGTCTCTCATATCAGAAAAACATGTGGTCTTTGTTCTGTAGAAGGGTGAACATTCATTGCACGTGCATAAAATATTCAGATTAGGTACACTATGACGGCAGTGCCCAGGACCACGTCACAAGGGCCCTTCCAGAGCAGAGAGCACAGGTCCGATCCCCCAGAGCATCGCAAATGCCGATAGTCATCCGCGTGTGGGAACTGCACGGATCCTGCGCAGATCGAAGAAAGATTAAGTAATGAAGTGCTGATACCACTCTTCGTAAGTGGGAACAACTAATGACAAATAACGCATTCCAGGACATTCATCAGCAGACTAAAATTTGAAAAAAAAAAAAAAAAAAAAGGCATACTTCCTAAATCTGAGTAAAATTTGGACCGATGCTTTAATTATGTTTAATTTTTTAAAGTTGCATATTTCTAAAAAAAATCTTTTTTTTTTTAGGTGAGGCCACTTTAAGAAATATACTTTTTTTTACACAGTGAGGTATGAAAATCTTTTGAAATCATACTTATCAGTAAAAATAGAATTAATGTTAATAATAGATAATGAAGATTTAAGGAGTTTATGATGTGAGCAGTAAATAAGATGATATATCTTAGGAATGTAATATTTCTATTTTTTCTATATTTAACAAACAACTATAAATTCCCCAAACACAGCATATTAAGGGTTTTTTTTTCCTCCCTTGACTGAACTGCAAGAACACTTATCCACCCATTTTTACTTCTAGAACAAATTTAATGTGCATTAATTCAGATTTGATTTCATATTCTCCAGAAAAAACATAGAAGCTCCACACAGAGAAAACTGTCATTAATTCTGTCTTTTTTACACTTCAGTATGAGATGTTTCCAATAAGCACAATGCTAAACTATATACTAAAAAATTCACAGATTTACTGTGAAAGCTAAGGAGATTTTAGTTACTTAAATATTTAGTGATTTCCTATAGCACATGAAGTAACCACCTACTCAAGCGATGTCTTCAAAAGTATCTGCACACCTGTGCAGTCCCTGTAGATCTTCCTTCAGGGGCTGTAGGAAAAGCAAAAGGGGATTTTTTGCAAGCCACCACATGGACAATATTAGTTTTACCTTCATTTTCTTGACCCAGTCTCTTTGTTTTGATTCTCTCTGTGCATTAAAAATTATATTGCTGACAGAATAGTCACCTGTAATTGATGAACAAAAACATATTTGTATTGTGATAAACCCTCTGAGCAGAGCATAAACTCAGAATAACCCATGGTATTTCTGCAAAGGCACCTCGTGAAAACCCGTGCCATCAGATTGTGCCATTTTATCAGGATGTAACAGTGTTCTCATTGCTAAAATGTCATCTTTATTGTGTCCCTTGACTTATTCCAGGATTTTCAGAGTTTTGTTAAAGTGTAATAAAGTCATACTATGGGACAGCTTCTCACATGGCAGTGGTCAAAGCATCATCATTTCAAACAATTAAAACATCGGTGCCTTGGGCAAGGAGCAAGAGATGCAGGTTGAAACTGGAGTTTCTTCTTTTTGTTGTACATGGATCATTGACTTTGAAGTTTCATCCCCAAAACAGAGGAAAATGGCTAACATCCATCGATGTTTCTTCCTTTGCATAGCTGCCCTCAGCTGACAGCTATCCTTCCTACCTGCAATGGCTGGATGCAGCTTTCAGGCTCCATCGGCATCGACCAATAGTCCACTGCTCGCCCCCTGGTTCACACCATCATTGCTCATTGCTCCTCCTAGTTTGCATCTTCAGAGACAGGAAATCGTGTCTAAGCACAACTGGGAGGGGGATGAGTGAAAGAACAGAGAAGTTCAAAACACCCAAGCTGTGCCACTATGGTCAAAAAAACAAAGCAAGTCAATGACTTTCCAGATTAGGTGGAAATTACTTTTGAAAGATTTTGCAAGGCTCTGTCTTTAAATATTTGCCATTTATTCCATGCTTCTTGCCTGGCGGAGTGGTGGACTCACGTATGAGTGAGAACATGGAAGGAGGCCTTCAAGTGGGTTTTTCATCTGCGATCATGTCCCCGGTGCTCTGATAGTGTAATTCGATTCCACTGAAATCAATGTCCTACGCTGATTGCTGTCTGCTGAGGACCTGAATCCTAAATTACGTATTGAACACAGCTCTCCAGGATGGTGAGGCTAATGCACTAAACGCTCTGTCATCCACTTCTGCCAGAAGACAGCAAAGTGCCCTACCCTGTTGATTAGCATTCAGCCAGGATTCCCATCCGGCCCTACAGATGCGAATGATTCATCTGAGAGAAAACAAAACCTTTTCAGAGTTATAGTTCACTCTGTGGCTACAGAGTTACTTCCCTGTGTCAAGCAGCATGCAAGTCTTGTTTAATATTTCTGTAGAGTATTCCTCCCTCAGTATGCTGTGTACACATTAACTAAACTGTGCTAACATTTTTCTCTTTTCCTCATATGTGAGGTTTCTCTGATTCCACCCAGAAATAAGTGATAAAATCGTGAGAGCCAAAGGTGCAGGCAAGAAGAGTTTGACTGAATTATGTGTGAAAATGTGATTGTCCACACATGACATTGCACTGAGTTGTACGAAGGGTGACTGGTACACCCTTCGGAAATGGAGCATGGAGCAAAACACCCTGAAAATTTGCTAGCAGTTGCACATCTAAGGGACGCTCTTTCACATCCAAGGTGACTTCAGTCCTTATTCTGTTTTGCTGTTTCTTTACATATCTAAAAGTGTAATAGAGATCTTCCCAATATATCTGAGCAGTCTCAAAAGCTCTTTCTGCCCTATCTCTTTAACTTTGGATCCACCCAATCTCCCCTCTCATACCACTTCTTCAGTTTTAGACTTTTGTTTCTTACCTTGATGTCCTCCAGTTATTCCAAAATTGAATTTGTACTTATAAGTCAGGAGTTGAGTCTCCATCCAAGCATTTTTCAGAGCATCTCCTGAAATTCTCACAACTGCAATTTCCAATTGACTGCGTAATTCAGGATCAGCAATGGGATACCCTTTCTGGAGCAAAAGAAATCCCTCTTAGCAGTGTAAAGCATTTCGCGTCAGTGTTCCACAAGCAAAGGTTTAGATCCATAATGACACAGAAGGACTTAACTCCCCCTTATTTCAGTGGACGATGGTGTTGCTGCAGTAGGTAGCAGTGGAACGAGACATTAAACCCCGTGGGTGGAGTTGTGGGTTTGGCCCACCGACCCACCCTCACTGGCACATAGCACAGCCCAGAATCAGACCTCTGAAATCCCCAAGCAATAAACACCACAGCCCACGCTGAGGGCACCTTCTGATGCAAACCTAGGCTGTGCTGGCCATCCTTCTTGGCTTCCCACTGTGGTGGGGTGATTCAGAGCACCTCTATACCTGAATCATCTAGGGAACCAGACATGAAACTGCAGCTGCAGCTTTAGCAGAAAGGGACGGTCATAAATGTAAAGGTATAGAAAGCATAAAGGCTTCATTTCCCTTTCAGTTACACAGCTACGTGATGTTGTAAATTGTTTATTATACCCTTAAGCTTTTCAAACGATGTTAAAAAATTAAACCCTGGAGACTTAGAATAAGAAGGAAGGGAATGAAGATGGATGTTTTCTGTCCAAGAAGTGATTGAATATGCAATCTCGAATGCTTTTGCACTAGAGCAAACAACATTTCATGGCGTATGTACTCCATGGAAAGTTTCAGGGTTTAGGGATTTACTTATTTTCTAGAATAAACTTCAGTGCATCTGCAAGTCAAATATTGAAATATTCCTTGGTGGGATGTATAAGACAAATATGCACTGAGCACAAATTAGTTCTGAAATAAAGTATATCCTTATGTAAATATTAAATAGTAGATTTTCTGACAGTTTAAAAGGAGCACTTGTTTACTGTGCTATGTTTGTTTACTATATTTTTAATGCAAAAATTATGAAAAAAAATATAGCTTTGACTAGTGTGAAAAAAGGTGTTTTCCCTATCCCCTACCCCTCAGGAGTAGTTTTATTGTCTGCCTGCACAGAGACATAATTGGGCTACTTGCAAGGAAGCAACACTCAAATACAGTTTTTTGGACACTAAGATACACTTCCATCACAGAGTGTTCATATCTCTGATGCAGAGTGTGCAAAGTGGCATCATGATGCAACACGGTGCAGAGACCAGCATGTATCCAAATGCAGTACAAGCACAATAATTCAGCTGCAGGCTGATATTAGCTTGGGTTTATTTTGGCAATTATTTCCAGTTCTGGAGTTATTGTGTTCTCCGTTTGCTCCAGTGCTTCATAAGCAGTGACGCACAGGATGAATTAACAGAATGTGTTAATAACTATGGCCCCAGGTAGTGCAGGTAAGCACTGGGACTGTCTCTCAATATATAGCTCTCTGCACCGTATGAATAGTAACAGCTCCTGGCTGGACCACCTATAAGAACAAGGTATATCTTCAACCTCAGTTATTTTTAATGGACATGGCAGCAGTAGCTTTCTGCTCCCGGTGCCTTTTATGGAGAAGGAAGACTTTGAATATTTGAGCAGTATCCACTGACCAAGAACCATTCCTCAACTCTTTGAGGGTGAAGATAGAGTATGAAACATTTCACCAAGTGGATCAGTTGGTCAACAGACAGAACGGGCTGGACATATATTTAGGGCAGGATTTGGTTTCCTAAACAAAGCATCTAGTAGCATGCTTTTCCCACTTGGCCTCCAGGAGCTCCTCCAGTGGGGAATGGCTCTCCTGCAGGCTGTTTCACATCTCCCAGTTCCTCTGAAGTAAGTGGTTTCCAGTGCCAGGTTAAGACTATTAAATTTGTGGGTCTGAAGGTGGGTGTCTACATATGATCCTGGTGTTGAAGCTTCTGCTCTAGTCAGTGGAGAGTCATTCGGTACCTTCAGTAAGTCTTACAGCATGATCCTGTAGACTTATCTGTATCTAGGCAGCTGTACTAAGCTCCTAATCTTTGCTGAGTATATTGGGAATTTATTCACATGGATGACACGTTGACACCTTAATTTAGATAAAGCTGAATTACACCCTCAGGGAAATAGAGCTGAAAATATTATTGTCATCTGAACGACAGCAAAGGTTTCCACTGTCTAACTATTTAAAACAAAATATGAGAAGTTAATTATAAATAATAATTCTAAGGGTTACCTAAATTAAGGTTACTGTTACAGAACGTTCTTCTCAAAATTTTGAATGAAAATCTGTTGTAGAGCCAGGTAGTGAGATCCCTGAACTGTGTTCTGGAGGAAATAAAGCTAGATGATCTAAAAATCCTTCTGGCCTTTGTACCTGTGAGTAAGAAGTTAGTGATGACATCATTGACTTCAGTGGTAACAGAATTAGACCAATAATGAGAACTCTGGTAAATCACCATTAAGGAATAGATAAACCCTTCACTTTTGGCCACGCCAATGAATCACCAGATTATAGTGGAGGTATTGTACTGTTGAAAAGATTGCTATTTTTAGATGTGATAAGTATGAAATTATGAACATTTACTTTGATTAAAAATCCTGTGCCTTTTCCCCATGTGTGATAGTTACAGAGGTGACTGATGTATCAGGTGTCCAGAATTGACATCACTGATCTCCAGTAGTCGAGTGAAAGAGTCAGACTTTGCAAGTGGTGCCTAGAGAGTGCTCATGCTCCCTGCAGAAGGGCATCAGGGCACCCTGTGACTTCAGAGATAGGTGGAGGATCATTCATCTCAAATCTGCTATAATTCCCAAAGTTACTCGGCAAGGATCGTGTCTACTCTCTTTTAGTATCCAAAAACAGGCTTTATCTATTGGTCTCCTTCATGCATTTAGATGAACTATGCTTTGTACCTTTTATTTACCTTTTATACCTTTTCTTGCATACAGTTTTCCAAATATAATCTGATTCTCATTAGTCTGCAAGAGATACTATATTCACACGGGAACATGATTTCCTATAGCTCAAGCTAGAGCCCCGACGATCATTACACCAAGCAGTAAAGACCTTTATTTACTGTCTGCCTGGTTGATGGCTCCATTTCGATAAATCACAGATGAGACATCAGCATTCTTGAAACTATGCTGCAGGGATACAACTATAATAACAACCGAAATAGGCCAGAGACCACTTGCTGGCCCTGTGTCCAACCAGCAGTGCACAGCTTCTGTCCGGATGGTTGAAATATCAGCGATACTGAAATGAGACGAAGTACTTATGTAGCCTACCTGGTTCATGCTATAGCCCTCTTGGAGAAATTCTGAGAATTATAAGCAGAATAAATCTAATGCATTGTGATATGACCAGGAATTCTGGGGAAAAAAAATCAATATTTGAGGACAGCCTTGCCCTCAGATCATAACTTAATTGATGGAGGTCATGCCTGGGATGAGGGTATTGCTTGAAGACAGGATGGCAGTTAGGAGAGCTGAGTAAACTTCCAGATTTTTTTTTTTTTTTTATTATGGACTTAAAAAAAAAAAAAAAATCTGATTCTCTGGGCTAAAAACAAACCCACTCTTTAGTTTGTGAATTTTTATTTATGCAGGTATATAAACTTCAATATTCTTTTTCTATGATCCTCCCTCTAAACTGTTTCTTGAAGCTCTGCATTGAGAATGAACTTAATCTCATTTTGCTCTTTTTTTAAAAAAAACTGGTCTATTCAGGATGCCTGGAAAGACATAGAAATTTTACTCTCAAGAAAATAGAGATATAGGACGGGTACAACTGCACTGGGGCAGTACGCAACACCCCAGAACATTATCTGGGTAACAAGAGTAACAAGACTGTAAGGTGCTCCTATACACTGAATTTTAACAGCTTGGAAACTATCAATGTGTCTTGGCTGAGGGGGAAAAAAAAGCTTAAAAACAATATTAGGCTTTAACGATTTAACAATTATTAGTGGGGACATGGTAGTCCTCGTTCCTGGTTAAGAGTCCTAATCATTGGCCAACAGAACTGATTTTGTCTTTTCCTTTTAGACTTACATGCAATACAGGAAACTCGCAACATTTTGGAGTCTGCAAAATGCCTGAGTTCAAGACCTCCATCATGTAAAATGTTTTGTGGATTTCCTTCTCGGTAACTAAGGGTTCCGAACATTCCCTTTCTCTTCTGTAGAAAAACTATATATTCCAGGCTGTGGTAGCATTCCCTAAGTTCTAGAAATACTCCATGTGTGTTAGCAAACAATCGGTAGGAAACACTGCTTTCTCTAGCTTTTCCTTACTGCTTTCATGCCTACTTACTGCCTAGTATCCATACCCTCCAGTGGACTTCCATAAATCTTGCCATGTGTATTGCAAGTGACGGTGCATGGACGGCCATGCAGAAGACTGAAGTCTTCTGCTAGCACATATATTTTCAAAGGTTAGGGCAACTCCACAGCTACGCTCTCCTGACCAGAACCAGCCTCCATCTGGCAAACTCGACATATTCAGGAACAAGAGCTCATGTCTGCCCAGATAAATATTCTCACTGTTGCCTTTGCTGAGTTTAGAGTCACATCTGGTCCTAATTTCTAGTACTGAAATTAAACATTCTGCCATTGTTTCTGAAGGTTATTTTTGGAGCTGGGCTTGACCACAGGCTGTAGCTATAAATGTACCAGTGCTGCAAGATCTCCAAGCTTCTGTGCTGCTGTGCAATGAAATGTTTCTGGGCTGATAATGTGGAAAAAAAAAAAAAAAAAGAGGTATATCAAAATAAATAAATAAATAAATAAAGGATCTTGGAGTTATTCACGGCCAAGCAGAAACTGCTTATAGCATGCCAATACATATAATTGTGTGAAGAATTTGGCCCCATTTGTCTGCCTACATCCTCATCCCCACCGCAAAAATTTTGTCATGAAACCCAGGAAAGCAGATTTTTCTGTGTAGATGTAGAAGCCTGTCTAAAATACTGGCAGTTCATCATTTTTCAGACCTGAGCTGTTTCGTAAATCTTTTATGTGACAATAAAAGAAATCAAAAGGATTGAGATGCAATGATACTATAAATGACAATAGCATGGCATAAGGAAAGGCGCTGATAGGTGTTTTCATATTTTTTAGTTATGTCAAAAAATCAGAAAAGAAAATTAAACTATCATAGATAGTATTACTTGCTTCTCCAGCTCACTTTGCTCTTTAGAATTGGAATAAGAAGATTGAGTGCCGTGTGAAACCACAATGATCACTGAAGGAAAGAGATTCTGTGAATAATACACATCTTTTTTAAAGGTAGAATAGAAATATTTTGTTACCTGTGTTACAGTGTGTCTTTGTAGCACAAAAACTATTGGAACAGTAAGAACAGTGTCTTCTTCCTGATAAAGCCCTTTATATTCAAAGACTTGAACAACGTCTTAATACTTCATTCACATGCATGGATGCTTTGGAGAGGTACTATTAACGCTCTGCGTAATTATTTATTGTAACACTGAATTTATTCCTATCAGGTTGCACAGAGGCAGGCTTGGGGTGATGTTAGTGGATCCTCTGTTGCATATACAGCTGGAGGGGATTTTTGGAGAAGTTCAGCAATACCTTAACTCTTCCCATTAAAGTCAAAGGATTTCTTGATTTGCATGGAGTAGAATTAGGCCAGTGCCAAAGTGAGAGACCAGTTCAAATAAATGAGGTTTCGGTCTCTTTGCTATAAAATAAAATTAGTTGGAAGACAAGTTGCCTGGTTTGGTCCCAAAAGAATGTTGTGTATTTGAGGAAGAGCTGGGAAAAATAAAAAAAAAGGGATATTGCCACTTGCCAGACTGTTTTAAGCTGAAAGAAAGTGCACCTTTTCCTTGTGCTGTTTTTTTTTTTTTAATAGAAAACTACTCATCCTTTAAAAAGAGAAAAAACAATGTAAATCTTGTCCTCTTTGTACAGGCAATAGAGAGGAATTGGCAGCTATAGAAGATAACTGTCTCTCTCTTTCGGACAAATATTTCAGCAATGAATTTGTTGCCCCGTCAGGACAGTCTTTCCCCTTCCTCTGTTTCGGATGCCTTTGGTTAATTAAGTGCTCATCCTTACACTCGGTTTGTGCCTATGATAGGTGGCACTTCAATGATCTTCACAAAAGATACAAACCCAGGTACTCAGCTGCTAAACACTCTACTGAACTTGTCACAAGATTTTCTTTCCTTTACCACTCTGTGTGTTATTTAGGCGTGATTTGCATTTTTAGTCCGTGTAGCATCTTAAAATAGGGTCATTAACCCAATTTCCTGGCTAAATTTGGTGGAGGCAATTACATTTTGCGTACTCAGATTTTCCCCATATTGTCGATTAGAGAGAAGTTTTGCGTTTTTCTCCCTGCGCTTCTGATGCAATGTAAAGAGCACATCGCAAAAGTTGCAGCAGTTCACCGCTGCAGTACTGTTTTTAACGCCGCTTCTGAGCAAATTGAGTTCAGCTAGTCTGTATCAGCTCACGTTCTCACATTAGCCCTATGAAGCAATAAAGATGCACGGAATAATTTATACGTGGAGGTAGATTGCAGTGCCTTGTTTCAGCCAAGTGTGATAAACGTGGGAATAACTATAACAAGGTCACTCAATAGTGCTCAGAGGAATTCTGAAAAAACAATAGCTGCTCTCTTAGGAGCTGACATAGTTTCTCAAATAAAATATGGATATAATGAGGAAAAAAAAGAAAAAAAATTATGTATACATAATAGCCTCCTAGAAAGTAGTTATAAGCAGTAAGCACATATGGAGTTGTATGTTCATGAGGAGTTTCTTAGTCAGAGAAAAGAACCCGGATATTTACAGCCAAATTTTAATCAATAAACCTCATTTGAAGGCAAATTATCGCTAAGAAACTAAGAATATGGATATTAACATGGAATTTGTCTAACCTTCCCAAAGTAATAAAATGTTTGCAGGTTGTCATGACAGTGTGAGAGCATCAGGGTATCATGACATTGGCTTAGTGTCTGATAAGGCAAAAATAATAACAAAAAAAAAGGATTATTCAATATTTACTGTCATCCTGTGAACTCAACAGATTTTTTCTTTCTTTGTGGATGTCCTTGGCCTTCTGAAAGGTCGTGAATAAGAAATATAAAAGGAAAGAACGTTTCATTCTTAAAAGATATTACTACCTACAGAAAAACTATTGAATTAAAAAATATATTTGAAAACAACTATTGCTGAACTTTAATGTGTTATTTAAAGTGAATGTAAAGTGTTGATATGTTTCATTGTTGAATAATGAAAACATTTTTCAACTCTTATGTACTCACTTAGGGTAGGATTTAGTTGCTTAAAATTATTTCTAGTCTTGCCCAGTTATAACTGTAATGTATACAAGGGCAATGTATACAAGTTTTAGTCTGAAGGTTGCCACATCAGGCCTAAACACAACCCCTGAAGTTAATTTCATTACCTTTTTCGCTGGATCTGGCAAAATAAGGTTTTTTTAAATAATCTATTTTCTAGTATTTTCGGAAGTGATCTGAGAGGAGTTGTACTTTTCCATTTTTCTTCTTTATTTTTCATTCTGATTAAGTTATTCGCTGTAGTTAACATTACTTTTGATGTGTAATGTCAGAGCAACAGCTGGAGTATTATTATGCTACTTTGTGCTGCCCATGCATTGTCCTCCTTTTTTCAATGATGTTATGATGTAAAATATGTTTTTTCCTGCCTGTTCTATTAACAGAGTCCCAAGTCTTCTATCTTGATATCTAATTTACTTTAGGACTTAAACAACTGTCATCCCAAAATTAGCTATACGAAGTGCCTTCACCAGAAATGTTTAAAGCTTGTTCAGCTGGGTAATAAACATGCACTGCATATGGTTGAATATAAATACATATGTATGTATGTGTGTGTGTATATATATATATATATTATTTTGACAAACAGTTGACAAAAATAGCTTTTTGTCTTATACAGTTCAGGCAGATTATGCCATAAAATTACCAAAGTTCTCTGTTAAGAAAAGAATTCTTGTCTAAAGCCACAGCTGAACACTTGGGCTTCATTACAGAGCCTGCAAAGACACACAAAAATTTAAAATTTATTAGTAGATTTTAATCAAAATCACAGCAGTTAACTGCCCCTGTTTAAACTGGCCACCGTATTAGAGAAAGTTGTGAAAAAAAATGGGAAGTTACGAAAAACAAGGCTAGACCTGCTTGTGTCAAGCTATCTGGAATCGACTTTCATATTTCCTTCTTCCAAAATCTCTCATAGAGAGATATATTTGATGGATATGCTCTCATAGAACTATGAAAATGTTCTTTTTGGTCGAAGATGCTTGATTTTCTCCCAGATCTTTAGCTCCATATTGTCTTTCTCCAGTAGGGTTGTTCTTAAGCCACTCTGCTTGTTTTTTGTGGGGTAGGTCATGTCATGAGACTGGTTAAAAGGGTGAAACTTCCAATCTTTCCTGTGCATTCTCCACCTGCATGGTGGGGGAGTTGTAGTTCTAAGCTCGTAGGAGGATCTCAGTCCTCTAAAAGAAATTTATTTGGTTCATAAAATGTATTTTGAGAGGTTAAATTATAGTTTGTAAGGCAGAGGTCTTATAATGAAAGAAGATCTAACAAAACTACATATATTTGTGCTCTGTGTTCTCCCCCATCCTTTTTTCCTCTTCTGTATTAAAACTATGGAACATACTGTCTGGTTTTAAGAAAGTTTTTATCACTGTAGCACCAGCAACAAATTTCCAAGGGAAAAATCCCTTTTTGCTTTAAATGTGTGTTGACCTTGGAAAGGAATTGCTGTACTGTAACGAGGAACTCTGCTCCCACCGGGTGCTTAAGTAGGTGCATGCAGAGGGTGAGACTCATCTCACTTAGCTTTGAATGTCTACTGCATGGCTGTCCACTATACTTGTAGGGCATGAATCATGTGGTATGATTTCAGTTGCACCATAATCTTCACTGATTATACATATTTAATCACTCTTGACTTTGCAGGAAGCACAGGCTGACTACTTTTGATATACATATAAACAGAGAAATCCCACTCATAGCAGATTCCACTCTGGAAGCATCTTCACTCTAGAAGGGAGACAGATCTATGGAGAGTGAGTGTTCAGTTAGAGTAATTACACTTAAGCACCACAAAAGGGACCCAAACACTGGACTACAACGATGACAAATGGGAGCTCTCATGTCTGGCTGGAGGCAATGCTTGCTTCCTTCTTTGCATGAGGGAGCAGGCTCCCCTTGTTACATCTCCGAAAGGAAGTGTGCATGCAGCTAATAGTATGAATAATAGATTAAGTTACGGCCAAGCCCTTGTGGGCTCTTTTACACTTGAAAGTTTTGTTAAAGTATACATCAGGACTACACTGGGACTACCTATCTACTTTGTATTTATATAGCGCCCTTAGAAAAATCTTTTTGAGTGAATTGTTTTGATTCTTATGCATCTTTCTGAAGGAGGAAAAAAAAGTCCACCGTGAAAATTTCCAACAAGCTCTAATCAAATGCTCCTCACTGGAACAACTTGAGAGATTTCAGAGCCCTTGAAACACAGCCCTGATCAAGCTCCAAGTTAAACTATTTAAAACCTAATGATAGCTACTTAAAATTTAAATGTGTAGTCTCATCTAGTTTATAAGGGTCCCTTTACACTCAATGGAGAGAGACAGGTACCTCTAAATACCTCTGGAAGGCAATTATTTCCTGATACCTTAAACATCCATTTTTACGATAGGATGAATCACTCTAACTAATTTGTCTCTCTTCACTGATGATTGAGGGTACCTAAGTGGCAATTTTAGACTAGTTACCTAAGTTTTGGATAGCTAAAGGCAAGTTAACACTTCTTAGCATAGTTGTTTATTACTCATTTTCTAGCTTTCTCTATTTTTATCAGGTCCTGTTGTATCCTCTATTAAATGTTACCACCAATATAGGTTTATGTTTGAAACTTCCTTTATCATAACAGTTGTGTTAAACTCTACTTCACTAGGAAACATAATTTAATTACCTAAGTAAACAGATGGCTTATTTTTCGCTTGTCTTCTAAAAACTACATGCAACCACCTTGCCTAAAATACCACCATACTCCTACCAATTTTCCTTCATTGCTGTTTTGCTAAAGACTGTGTTAAAACATCCTCAATTTGAATCTTTTGAAAGTTCCTTCTTAAAGTATGGTCCGTATTTACCAGTTCACATTTCTTCTGAATCATTAGCCTAATTGGGTAGCGATGACTGCCTGACGAGTTCTTTTTATGAATTTCCTATCTATATCTTGCATATCTAATTGTGCATAGATCAAGGACACAGCTAAACAGCATGTATCAGCAAATTGTTTATCAAAGTCAGAATTGCAGAACTCTCGCTAAAATGACCAAATCCTAGGATTCCACTAAAATTTATTCTCATTAGTTATCTTCTTCTTTTCTATTGAACTGTTTTCCCCAAAAGAAAAAGACTGCTAAAATATGCAGTGAGTAATTCAGACACCTGTAAAATTTCCAGACATATATTATAACAAGAATGGCAAACATGAATAGGACGTGACCCAGTAGAGCTGCCCATGCAGGACTGCAGAGGTATAGGGAACTTGCTCATATCCCCATTCAGGTAAGCCATAACTTGGAGTGGAATGGAGAAAAATATGGAGCAACAGAGACATGATTTATTTGACATAAAGTTGTTTTTTTCCAGCTGAAGTATTTCCCTTCCCATTACGGTCAGCGCATTGAAATCTAGTCTTTAATTACCTGGAGTCTGGAAATCTAAACATAAAGAATACACACAAAATATGTCCTAGAAGTGGTATTTCCACTGACCACCAAGCTTATTAGCTTTGCTATAATTAGAGTGAGTCCTGCCCTCCTTAGCCAGGGGGAAGAATGCATAGGCAAAGAGCAAAGATGAGGAGTGTTGTGGTTTAGCCTAAAGGAAAGGAAACAGGAGAGGAGCTTGGTAACGTTCTGCGTTTATGTAAAAGGAAGAGGACTAAGCGCTAAGACTCTCAGGGTTCCTTCAATTTGCGGCCCCGGGACTTCTGGACTTGTTAGGGGAGATACCTTGTCTATCTTTCATCTCTCTTAAGCGTATACCAAATTAACATCAACACTTCCTAGAGCACCAGCCACTCCATATAAGTTGAAGAATGGGCAACTGAGCAATTCCCTCCTTGTTTCATTCAAAAGCTGTCAGAGTGTTCCATGTGTAGAGGAGGAGTACAGTCATTTAAAAAGTATCTACTCCCTGTGCCACCCAGAGAAGAGGACGTTCTCTGAAAGCACACTGAGCCTTCCTTCTTCTCTGGCTTTCACTGTAAACTGATTTCAAAACCCCATGTCCCGCTATGCCTCACTGGAGTGGGTGAAAGAATGACGTTTATAATGAGCTTTTAACATGTTGCCTCCTCCCACACCCTCATTTGAGTTTATCATTGTCTGGTTTCCTGTCAGCCATGAGTCATTCCAGCAAGTCATTGAACAAGTAATTCCCGATTTCTCTCCAAACACCTGTTAAAATTCACCTTGGCTTCAGAATCCATCCCAAGGAGTATCTGCAAAGGAATAAGCTCTTTCTAACAGAGACCTGAGAACTCCATTGGAACTATTTTTCAATTTATTTCTATGGGAGTTGAGCTTTTATCTAAGTGTAAAAAGCTTCCAGTAAGCCACAAGCTTGTGGGTTCAAACCTTGTCAGGGGACTTCTTTAAATCTAGTGTCAGAATGACTTTGGTAGCCTCTCAACAGCAAGCACGTCCGTGTCAGGTACTCATTGCCATTTGTCAGACAAATACACCCTTCAGCAGAATCCTGAGTGTCGAAAGCAGCTAAAAAGCATGTACCACTTCACAAGTGTAAAACCGAGCCTCTGCTGCTGTCAGAGGTGTCAGAGTGCAGGCACTTACGAGCAACGGGTGAATGTCAGATGGTTTGCAAGGTTGCTTTGGATGAATGCATGATCTCTTCAAACTGCCTGAATTTTTTGAAGCCTGTGATGCCAGTTGCTGGCGTTTTGAATGATTGGAAAACTGGACTTTTCTGCATAAGCAAAGATTCTTTTATTCAACACTGCTTCCTTTTTCTGTTGTTTAGCACAACCTGTTATTGTGAGCTTTCTCTTAGGTGACTCTGGGTTTAAAAGCAGGATTCAGTGCCTTCCTCGATGACTGATACAATCTCAGGTGAACTTTTTCTTTTTTTAAGTTTAATTTTAATTTTTTCTTTAATTGTAATACCTAGTTCAGTACACTACTGTAATATACTTCTAATAAAGTGGTAACAATGGATATAAATCTGTGTCACTGAGGAGAAGCAGTCTTTCTCCACTAACTCTAAGTCATAGCAAAAAGAGAATGTTTTCATTATCCATCATGCACGCACATGCACATTACCTGTACCATGTAATTTTTGGGATGCTCTGCACTGCACACTGCGGTGATGTGCAGAGCACCCTTTCCTTGCTAAGATGGGGATGAGCTGCACCTCTGTATCAACAGAGAATTGTGCCATACCATGTCGAGAGAGTAAAGCTGGTCAGTGTGAGCTGTGTGGCAGTTCTGACATCTCCTGAACTTACCACCCTCAGTCAGCTGGGGAACAGCGCTGGAGTGATGCAGCAGCCTTGGTTCATGTTCCAGGTGAGATCTAGATCAGAGGTTTCTGTACCACACTCTTCTGGCAGGGAGGATATTTAGCCTAGGGATATTAGTTTCTTCTGCTTCATAGTGCAGACAACAAAAAGCCTGATTCAAAGAACAGGAACTTATTTCAGCTGTTTTAACTCTGCTGAAAAACGCTTTCCTCTCTATCCGGGCTGTAGAAGATTCCCATGGAGGTCATCCCTCTGAAGCAAAGCTAACCATGACTGGAGTTAATGGCCCAATTCATAATTGATGGAGAGAGCCTCATTTCCCAGAACTTCTGGCAGCTCTTCTTTTTCTTGCTGGTTACAAGACTTGGGTTGCCTGTTAGAGTTTGCTTTTGACAATGAGTTGGAGATGGGTGCTTGGTTCACATTTCTAAGATATTGACAGAACAAGGTTTTCCCATGCTCAGAGAAGGTGTGGATCAGCGGTATTCGATACCTCAGTTGATACACATGGGGTCTTTTTTAATATACAGCCAGGATCCTTTGCTGTGAGGCATTCTTTGTGTTTGGGGACATGGGCATGTCATGCAGTAGAGAATGGTATAGAGATCTTGAAGTTAGAGAAAAATGAGTTAGAGCCAGAAGGAGAAACATTTTAGTTCTGCCAGCACAGTGCTGCACCCAAGCTAATTAGCTCCACAGAGAAACAGGGTTAATTAGCCTAGACACAACATCACATCATTTAAGCTTTATAGTTTGGGGAGCTGAGCTAATAACACAGGATATCAGTGTAAAAAGACACTCTGCACGGGTAATACCTTCTGCTGTACACCATCAATATGGCACATTTACCCAGGGCCAGCCCTTTGCTTACGAAATCAATGGATAATTCATATAACTAATTTCACAGCAGCCCCAATAGTCTGGATAGTCCGGATGCCAAATGAAACAGAGTGGGCTGGTAGTATTAACTCGTCTATATTCTGAATTAACTGAAAGATTTTCTTATCTTATCACAGCATAAAATCATAATGAAAAGAACGAGCAGTATACACCACCAAATTTTATGAATAACTTTGTAAACTACTAAAAGGAAAGGAAGTAAGTAAACAATGATGTTTATCCATTTATGTCCAATATCTAAACACAAGACAATTTCTGATTCTGTCATTCTTCTCGATTCATCAAAGAATGGGAAAACAGAAGATACTAAGTGGAAATTAAAGCTAGATAAGTCAAATCAGAAATAAGAGCACACTGGGAAGCAGAATAACATACATTCTTGGTAAAATCTCTTCATTGTGAGTGATTTGAATCAAGATCAATTTAAGACAAATTATTGGATGGGAAAATGAGTTGCTGGATGGTAGTCTGGGATGCTGAGGAGATTGGACTGTAGGAGCAGAATATCTCTTTTTGACTTGATAAAGTAGAGAGACAGAGTGGTTGCAAGTGGGTGGCATGAAGAGTTTGTCATCAATTGAAGCAAGATGATGCTTGCCTGGAGATCTGAAGAAGATAATGTCTAGTTCTGCATAGAATTAATGCTGGAAGAGCTTTTTCCTTCTGTATTCACATGGACTGCTACAATCATTTTGGTAAGATTGTGCACCTGAGCCAGGCAAGAAAAATCTGACTTACAATGTGTCAGCTTAAGGTTCAAATTAATGACCCAATTAAAATTACTATAACATCAGCTAAGCAGTGGTTACTGACCAGATGCACTCTGTCAGCACCGTGTCACATGTAATGAACTGTATCATAACTTAAACTCAGTGAAATAATTTTAAGCTAAGTTCCTCTACTTTGCATTTATGAAAAGGCCAAATATCCATATAAAATAGTTCAGTTATGCTGCACTAATGTTTGCTGTGGGCTTATATTGTGCATATGAGCCGTTAGAGCAACTCAGCTGATTTGCCCAATTGTGAATGAAACTGAAAACAATTCTTGTGTTCTTTAACAGTTTAGCTTATAAAGGTGGCTTCTGCACTGAATATAATTCAAGAGCTCTGCCTTGGATCAGGGTGGATCGGAGAAACAAAGGGGAATTTTGCCCCTTCCTGTATTATCATGCAAGGTGGGCAAGAATAAGTGCCATGCACCTGGTAACACACCTTTTTTTTGTGAAACACCATGCGTGGCTCTGCACATCTATCTGTTCCAGGTATTTTCTTCTTTTGAACCGATCTTATCCAAGATAACTGAACCATTACAAAAAGGAAATGAGTTCATAATTTACCCCCTAATACTTAACATTTTCTTTATGGTGTACATCTATCCCCAGAAAGTCTTGACACAGCGCTAGCTGTAACATAATATTTAACAACAGTGGGGTGAGAGGAGAGGAGGGGTTAGTGCAAAAACATAGCGGGTGAAATCCCCCGTAGGAGAGGTTTCATCCAGTGCCACTGATTTCCGTGGAGAAATGCCAGTTCATACCAGCTGAAGATCTGCCTTGCTGTTTCTCGCAGGGCTAATTTTAATGATTAATAAGATACCAGATTGCTGTTTGTTGTTGTTTGAAGTGATCGGTGCCTGATATCCCCATTTTATTATTTAATTCCAGTATCAACAAGATTATCACTTAATTTGGGCGAGTGTGTGTGCATAAAAATGATGCCTCGCAGAGGCTATTTACGCTAATCCTATCAGCTGGAGGCCAAGAATTGACTGAGCTATTTGTCACTCACTGTGAAGCTGGAATTATTGTGAGGAGCTGCAGTCTCGCTCCCTCCCTCCCTCCCTCCCTTTCTCTGGCTGTCTTTCTCAGGGGTGTGCTGCATTATTACAGCCAGATCTTTTCTCCTCCACTGCAACAAAATGGGATCTCAGAAATGATAATTAGCCGCATAGAATGAACGGGGTTGGCATAGATGAAGGAAGGGTTGTAGGAAAGGACAGATAACATGTCATCTTCCCTGTCAAGTGTGCAGGATATACAGCCTGTTTCTTTCTTTCTTTTCTTTTTTTTTTTTTTTTCAGCTTGCATTCCCTGCTTAAAGTAGAAAAGCTTACTGGAGCAGCAGAGTGGGGAAAAAAAGCTGTTTTATATGAAGCTTTAAAAGGTTTTGCTGCAGTTCTGCCAATCTGACTTTCGATGGAGGAACATTATCAGGACTGTTTGAGACCTCCATCCCCTAGCAAAGATGCTGCCAGTCTGCCTGTGGGAGGTTGATGCTAACACTCTTCGTGATTTTTATTGGTTTCCTGAACATGAAACACAACATAACCCAGCAGCCTTATACAAATGTGAGTGCAATCATTGTTTACATCTGAAGGGTGACAAGCATCTTCTGGTATGACAAGTGGTGTCACCCATCTTGCTGCTCTTTGTCACCCTTTCAAGGCAGGACTCTGTGCACTACCATGCTCTGCTTAACCCCAAGGGAAAATCTAGTGACCACTCTCTGATACCAGGGCCTGCAACTTTCCCTTTCAAGGGAAAGGATGGGAGCTCTCGGGAGCCCAAGATAATGCCTTAGCTAGCAGAAAGAAGGCCCTTGCAGATGCAGGCACTATGGGGATGATGATGGAATTCTGCATGGTGGGTCACAGAAGCCTTTTAACAAATGCCTTATGGACAGGAGACAGCGAATCTGAATATTAAAGCATGTAGTAGGGTGGGGAAGGATATTCAGGAAGAAAGGTGTTATTCTTGTCAGCTCCTATTCTCTCTGCTCATCCTGGTCTGTGCATCCTGCTTCCCCCATGGGTTTCATAGTCAGGACAGCAGAAGAAATCCACACAAATTACTGCCTCTAATTAGCATTGAATGGATCTGAAGATCTCTAGTAACAACCACAGAAAGCAAAAACAAGCAAACAAATAGACAAAAATTCCAAACAAAAAAAAAATCCACTGTGATTCCTAGTGTGTTATATAACATCTCTGAATCCTAGAGATAAGATGTTTTCCTGAAATATTCTCAGAGAATCTGGTCTTTTATTTTTTAAACCAGCCTGTCTTTTTTGCAAGAAGAAGTCTAGAAGGCATAATGATTTCCGACAGTCTGCTTAAAGCTTAAGGGCTGGAGCTCTTCTTTATGGTCAAGTGCAGTGCAAAGGACAGGGATCTGCTGCGATCCCACAGATAGAAAGAAAGAAAACATCATTTCCACTCATCTGACCGTTCAGAGGAGTGCACCTAGCAATGAGAGCCAAAAGCCCGGGTAACCCATCACGAACCAGAGGGAAACTTTGAACTGGGGGTTTCTAATGTGTCGTCACAGTGATTTGGATATCACGGCATAGATATAATTGAAGGAATCCTAACTTGGTTGCATGCAGTTCATAGTGAATTCTGCACAATTCATTTCCTTCCAGGCAACCTCCATATCTGTAGAAAATCAGTGAAACAGAAGTTTTGTCCTGTAATGAGATGAAAATTTCTGTGGATAACAAAACTACGTTTGGCTGGAAAAACAATGACTTATGACCTGCTTTTCATAGTACGCAGAAGTGGATGAACCTCAGAGCTGTCAAACTGTTTTCTGAGTCATTTTCATGACTTGATCATGGTCTACCCTGATGGCTTCACTCAGACATATAGATGAGCAAAACTGGGCATTTCTGTGGATGGCAAATAAGAACATATTCATTTTGTAATGACAAAAAATTCATTTCAGATAAAAACAGAATTTATTTCTAAGGTCAAATTACCAATCATGATGTATCTAAATCTCTTAATCTGTCTCTTAGATTTCTTTTGCTTCATTCATCATATCCAATTGTTGGTAGACTAGCTATGACTGCAGATCTGATGGATAAAACAATGAATTAAATGAATTAAATTATGTGCTTTCAGAAAGGTTTGGTTCCTCAGTTATAGTCAAGGAGCTTCAGAAGCAACACATTTGTCATCATCTCCCTGATTCCGAAAATGGCTTAAATCATGGATAAACTCTTACCTGGAAATGTTAGACTAGCAAAGATCTCTTGAGTCATGAATACTTGCAGACTCATATAAAGTGATTGAATACCATGTCAAAACAAGAGCACTGTGTGACATCTTTCCAGTTTCAGTCTTTTCCAGCCATAAGTTTTCTCATGGCCATCTTCAGTCATGCCAAAATCACCTTCAGATGTTTTATGTCTTCTGACACTATGCCCATAATAATTTTCTTAAAGAGGAAGTAACACTGGTGAGCAACCCAACACACGCATGAGTGCCTGCATTTAAAGGCTGGAAAACTTACGCCAAAGTGTAAGATTATTCTTTCCTTTGTAGAAGTATAACCTACCTTATAGTCTAGCCTCATGATCATCTATCTCACCTAAAGTTAGACATCTACATTGTTGATGCGTATAGCTGAGCTATTCATCCTAAACTCTTGCTGTGGTCAATACCTCTGTATTGTATGTACACCTGAGGGTATCACTTACTTGACCTATTTCAGATGCTTATTTTATGCAGGTATTAATCATACCCAGCAAATCCTTAATGATTTCCAGTGATTCTGAAAGAGTTCAGAGAAACAGCTCGGATGCAGACTTCTACACTGTCCTATGACCAGGCAAAACTTACCTAAGGTGTCAGACAGTTCTTAGGTGTCTAAAATCAGTTGACAGTCTGGGTCATAATAACAATATTAAGTAGCTTATTATTAGTATTCATAATTTAAATGAAGGAATAATGAAATACATAATCAATTCATTTCAGCCTCTGTTTAAGTAAGTCCCTTATGAGGCTTAAGAGACTCATATTTTTACTGAAAAGAAGTGAAAAGACATACAATATTGTCACAGTTTCTTAGAATTCTTTCACGTATATCTTAAGGCTTTTGGAGTTATTGTGTCAGAAGGAATTTGTATAGCTTCCCCCCTCTCAGTGTAACCTTGGGGTGGGGGGTTATTCTGATTTACCCTCATATAACTGGAAGTAGAATCCAGTCCACAGCTAGTGAGTCATCAAACGCATGATATGCGAATTGAATTGGAAGAACACAGTAGTATTTTTAAATTACATTTCCTCTGTGGTTGGGAAGAAGCCTGAGTCAACACAAACCAGATGATATGAAGAGTGCTGAGAACTGTGGATCTGCACTATTTGAAGCACATGTACTTCTTACATTGACTGTGAGCTTCCTATAAATGCACAGCTTTTTGTGCAAATAACAGGCCTTCATGCTTGGCACCTGAGTGATTCTTTGTTTCCAGCAGAGAAACTGTGGGTTTATGGCCTGAGAATGACAATAGGAATGTGTTTACTGCTAGGGTCACAGCTGGAGATGATTATTACTTTTTCTTTGTCGAAAAGAAATGCTACAGGCAGCTAATCTTGCTTTCAGACCGATTTATGGAAGTTTAAGGGAACATTCCTGGAAAAAGTCCTCTCTTTCTCTGCTTTATTTTTCTTTTCTCGCATCCAGGTTTACTTTACCACAGGAGGTCCACAATATTTTTGCTGTCACAGGAAACCATGCAAAATTTATATGATTTGCTTTACTGAAGAGCCTGGGGAGAAATGAGAGATAAGGGTTCCCAGTATTAGCAATTCTCCTTCCTTTGCAAATATGCCCCGGTGCCTCTGTAGAGCGGAGGGCAATCGGAGCTTCTGTCTGTGTTGCATACCACAAAGTCTCTCTGTTGGTTGCTAAGTTGAGAAGACATTGGAAATATCTGCTAGCATCAAGGTCCTCCTGTGCCAGCTCATTCAACGCCAGCTACATGGCACTGTATAGATATGCTATAGGTGCCCAGTCTGAAGCTGGCTGTAGAAAATAAGATGAAGTTGCTTTAAAGAAGACATCCAAATATTGAAGTACTGTGGCAGAAGTTTCTCTTTGCAAATAAAATAAATGGGACCTCTGTTTTCTTATTGTTTTAATACATTGAAACAATCCATTGATCACAAACCATGGGAATGTGGTTTTGCTATACCAAATAACGGTACTTTTTAACCATTGAAAAATATGCCTTGTGTTCTGACCTCAGTAGTTGGCTCAGTTAGTGGTAACCTAAGTGAGTAACTGATGTCAGTCATTACTTTTTATAGACAGAAGCCCATGTCTAGACATTATATTTTGTAATTAATACAGTCTATTCTTCCATTCTTTCACTGACTTTGGTAGATGAGATGTAATCTAATTTCATTTCTGAAACATAATCTTGTTTGTTTTTAGAGTACTTCCCCCTGCTAATATTAAAATCCTATTCATTTAGTTATATGCACTGTTAGATAAATGTGTATCTGTGAATGGATTGTAAATATGGAAAAGTCGATAAAGGAAACAATAGTTTTAGTGGGATGGAGTTACCTGGGGTTGAAAAAGCATCTAGAAACCTCAATGTCTGGTGAGCTTTTTCCTTTCACAAATGTAGTCATCATATTCAAATATTCATAAGACAAAGGCGGCATTGGTCCTCTAGAAGCAAACGTCAGTTTGTTTAAAGCCTTTGTAAAGTGAAAAAGTATCTTTTAAGAGTTTCTTTGAGTACTAGCAGTGCAGTTTGCATTTTATTCTACTTTCAGAAGATGAACATTAAGAATGAGGAAATTACTTGTTCCATATTGAATCAGCTGCTAAACAATGAATTTGTAAAGATAAACTTGAGTCCGAGCAATTACAGACATTCACAAAATGGACCTCTGGTGATCTCAAATTCTCCTTAGTGCCAGTGAAGAGAAGTTGGAACTTCTGGATCATTTTATCTGAAAACAAACATTAAAAATAGATCAGAGGAACCATGCTTGAAAGTGTCTATTTCTTTCCAATTTCAGGGCGAGTGTTTCACAGATTCCTGCGCTGATGTCAGTCTATGTGCTGGTAACTGGTGAAATCAATTCCACGTAGAGTGCCCCTCAAGCATCATGAGGTGGATTTTGGAGCCCAGTAGGATGTAAAAGTGGATGAGCACTTGGTGTGTTTCAAACGCCTTAGGTCTAGATCTCCCCTATCAGCCACTGAGAGCATTAGAAACAGTTGTACTTTTCACCACTGGTCATACAGGGAGTTGTAGTCTGCAAGTCTTAAACAACGTGTGTCCAAGTCACTCATCATTCTCTTGAACTTCAGCATCATTGTAGGAACACAAATCCACCTGAACTGTACTAGAAGAAACTCTTAATACAATCTAATTTTGCTACAAAGGTGCTTGTCTTATTTTGGAATTACTGGGTCCTAGATACATAAATAAGTTTCTCATATCTAAATATCTGTAAGTATTTAGACCATAAGCACAGTGGAAAGACCGCTAAAAGAAAAGACTGTTATCCCAGTAGGCAATCATAGACTGATATTTATTTATTAATGGTATATAGATATCCCAACTTAGGAAATGTATGATTTTAAGTACTACACAAACATGCCATGAAAGACAGTTCCTGCTCTCAGCATTAAAATATCTGATATGTGATGGCAAGATGAAGGATGGCAGAGGTGAAAAGAGCAACTTTACTTTATGAAGCAGACTGAGGGCAAAAACAGTGTAGACATCAGACTGGAGCTTTCCTCTTCCGTGAGGCCATGTTGCCTTCCTACTCTGTGCATATTCTAAGTAAATAAATGCCAGCTATGGGTAATGGATTTCATTACTGCTAATTAAAAACAGAGTCTGTTCCCACCACCTGGTGCTTGAGGAAATGCCTGGACTCTACTCCCATGACATTGTTTGAATGTATTATGATACACAGCCTATATGCTATTAAAGTCCTGATTAACCAAGAGACAGAGACAGAGATGCACACAGGGGTTAGGGATGTTGCATTGTGTGTGACCAGAACCATAGATTTTAAGCATAGTATATATCCTGTTTATAGTGTTAAAGCTTTAAATCTGAATTTATACACAGATTAGCTTAGGTATGGAAACCTGTGGGCTAGGCAAAAGATAAGAAGAAATAACACTTAATTATTTGCTTCAAATACTGCCTAAAAAGATCGGTAGCTCCACACTTTCCCTCCCCATAAGTGTGCTCTGACTGAAACCATCTACACTGGGTTAATTGGTTTCCTATGAGTTTTTTTAATCAAGAAAAAAGTGCAGAAACCTACTGGTTAAGTGCATGCATGAGAGATGCTGTCCATACTGCCAAAATCCTAACAAATTTTTGTCTTAGAAGGTATTCTTAAACCTAAAGCAGCCAACGGAAACCTTTCTCCTACACTAAAAGGACATCAAGTGTTTTTTGTATCAACACAGTGAGTGGTAAGCATAGACAATGCAGCTGTTAAATCATACATATCAGCCTGGCAGGCCTAAATGCAGCTTGTTCTGCTTGTCTAGTGATTAATCTCAGGTAAAAGCGGGTGACAGTAATTGGTGTTGTTGCGAAATGAGTTTTCCTGAGAAGAGAGCAGCTCTGCGAAGGCATATAAACTCGGTGCTGAATGCATGGAGAGCTTAGAGTGTCAAGGCAGAATCACATTTGGAAGCAGGGAGTGAAATTATGCAGCTAATGAAATATACATCTGAGGAGTCCCTTTAAAATATTCAGCCCGAGTCATCCCTAGCGTATGCCTAACGCTAAGAATTGTGCCTGATGCGGAGCCCGTTGGATCTGAGGATGGAGCACCAATTTTTTTTTTTTTTTTTTTTAATTTATTTATGCAATTAAAGTTCAGGAAAAAGAGACTCTTCACTCTCTGCTGAGTTTAAAGAGTGCTTCCACCGCTCGTATGTAGGTGCATCTTTAGGATGAGGCAAGCGACTGTTGAGATGATGCTGATTGTGCTTCTGAGAGACTTGGTTCTGTTGTCCACACATATCTAGTACCCTTTCAGGTGCTATGAAGCATTCAAGAACCTGTGTAGGCCTAGCAGATGACCTGAGCTTTCAGGTAGACCAACAGCCCTCTGCATACGCAGCTGGAGGTCAGGCAGGATATTCTGGGTGCTCTCAGGTGGCAACAGAGAGCTAGGTATGAGCAGCTGAGGACTGCTGAGGACTCAAATGGGAACTCCAACGCTCAGCTCGTGTGTGTGTCTGCATAAATACAACTAGTGAGTGATTCAGCTGCCCATATGCAACAGTGTAGTGACTCTCAAGGATGCTCCAGAATATTTTTCTGGTTTTACACTGTCACTCCCAAAGGACTAAGGTCTCCTTGGTACTCTGTGCCATATCTGCCAGATCTGTGCTGCTATCCTGGATGTTGTAGGGAATCTCAAATGACAGTAGGTGCCGAGGGTCAGGAGGTGGCAATGCATGATAGGAGGACGAGGAAAATAGAGAGCCTGTGACTGGGAACCTACTTGGGGAATCCTGGGATCCTAGTTAGGGACTGAGTGTGGAGTAATGGGAGGCAACTGAATAGGGCTATCGGACATCTCTCAGGGAGATGAACTTTTTATTTTCTTTTTTTCCTCTCAGAATAATTTAGGGCTATGCTACAAAAATCTTTGGAGGGAGGGGGCACGTATGGCCTGCCCCATTTTAGAATATTAATACAGTGTAAATTAAAGCCTATTGGTATTTCATGGTGCTAGTCCATTTTATTTGCCTTCTTCAAAGCTGAAGATATGACCTACCCATTGCTATATAGTTTGGCAACACTTCAAAGGTGTTAAAAAATAAGCCAGAAAATTATTTATTGTACATAGCGCTGACAAAACTCACAGTAGCAGAGAGAAAATTTTAGCTTTGTTTTTAAGATGGAAGAAAAATCTAATGTTAACGGGTCTAGTAGATAGAGGTTTGAGAGGACTACCTGTTAGCACCTGGGACATACCGTGAAATAGGAGAAGAGCTGCAATGAAATAGTCCTGCTCAGGGAGTGTCCCTCACAGTGGGGACCTCAAATTTCTACTGCAGCTTCCTATTGGCTTTAGTATAGGCTTTGAGGAGCATGAGCAGCACATATTTGAGATAGAAGCCATGGGATTTTGCTGTAAATATCTGAGATGCTTGGGATTTTAGGATGTTTTGAAAAGATCTCAGTTAGAATGGGCTATATGTTAAAAATTCTGTATTTGCAAAGGATTTTAAAGTCATTATAGTCACAACAAATTCCCAGACATGGAGAAATGTTACTTAGAAATGAACTGATAATTAATGGCATTGCAAATATCTTGTAAAATATATGCAAATGAGTATGTAAATGAGAAGGCTTGGGTTAAAAGGGCAGTGTTTGAAGACCATTTCTTTAGAATTTTACCGAGAGGATATCTTACAAATTTGTTGGTCAAATTTCCTGTNAAAAAAAAAAAAAAAAAAAAAAAAAAAAAAAAAAAAAAAAAAAAAAAAAAAAAAAAAAAAAAAGATATATGAAAAGGATTACAAACTTCTTAAAAGCTTTTTATTTTCTAGCTAAAAATACTTCTTTGGAGTTCTAGTCATAAAGACTACAACTACTACCTCTTGATTTCTGCCACAATAAGTCTGCAATTCTGTGAAATAATTTTAGTGTGACTGCTGAGAGCTGGAGGTGGAAACGTTAATAAATGTTAACTGAGACTTCTCTAATTTTAACCTAATGATACAGTGAGTGGATTTGGTAGAGCTGAATGAAGTGAGATATTATTTGAGCTTTATTAATATACTCTGTTAATAAGAAATACTTCTTCCATGCATGGTAATGGTAATCAAGATAGATTTTGAAACAGTGTGCAAGAGTGTACAGATGGAGGCAGATGGTGTATGAAGCAATACTACATTCATCAATCAATTGTTTCAAATATATTTTATAAATCAGAAAACACAAATTGCTAAGAACGTCTTGCTTTGTGTCACCACAATTATGCACAATAGTGCCAGATCCCCAGTATGGCTCCTGTTGTGCAGATAGGACTAAGTCAATCAGGCAGCACTGTTTCCTGAGTCATTTAGGATTGCTATGAAATTCTCCATCTGGACCAAGCAGAGGAAAAAAAATGATGACATATTCTTGCTTCCTCAAGTACTCTCCTTATATCTTGCAGTGGATTAGAAAACCAGAAGGTAAAATATTGCTACAGGGAATAAAAAGATGACAATAGAGTTACACCTAAAAATATAGGGAGGGGTATAAATTAATAGTGGAGATCAGTAATTTGTCTATATTTGTCTATAAATTCCATGTATTTTTAGACAAGGCAGTCATGTTATTATTATCATAGCTATATTGCTAATACAGGTGTATTATGTTTAGTAGGAGGAGGAGTGTATATGAACATATTACTGTTAATATTTCCATCCTGTACCTGGTATTTCAGGATAGAGAGCTCATACTGAAATGGGGGAGATCTGTGCAGAATCTCACTACTGTTGGAATTACCTTGAAGAGTTTCTAAGAGGAATAAACACAGCCGGACTATGGTATAGATATAAACTGTATCTCCATATCAGAATGCAAGCAACAGCAGTCCACATACTGTTCTTGCAGACACAGTTATCCAGTGTTTCGTTTGCTTCATGCATCTGGGATAAATGCTGCACCAGTGAGGAGACAATGGCCAATGCAGCCTTGCAACACCAAAAGTTTATCTTCTCTCCAGAGAGAAACACTACAGGTTCTAGGCATTCAGGAAGAGCTTCTGCTTCTGACATCTCCAACATTGCAACTAAAGTGGATCTACCATCCTGAAGATGGTCTTCATCAGAGCAGATGAGAGGAGGAGCCTGAGTCTTCAAAGCACTGACTTGACCTTTATTTCATACTCTTGGCTCAAATTGACTCTGTTCAGGAACTATAGAGATCCTCAGTGTCAGAGCAAAAAGGTTAAAAGAGAAGAATGGATCCAAAAGATTGACTGTAGAAGTAAAATGCTAAATTTGAAAAGAGAAGTATTGAGATGTTGAGAAAAAGACCGGAGAAATGTTAGACTTTGCTAATTGGCTTATTTTAGATTTGCACAGCTTTTAGTTTTCCAAAATTAAACTCAGCACTAAGATCCAAATTTCTCAATCTAAATTACCACAAAGATTTAGTTCAAAGGTTTTGTTTTTCTACTATTGCCATTAAATATTAATAGCTTCTTTTTCTTCTGAAACACTGCTTACAGAAACCTGCAGGAGATTGGTTTCCAAGATTCTTGAACGAATAATAAAGAAATAGGAAAAGATCAGTCAATCTTTCTAATCTTTTCCAAAATTGGTCAATCAGCATAAAAGGCTTAGCTTTAGTCTTTCATATGAATACGCCCACCTGACTGCACACTCCAAATCCAGGCACCTGTTTGAAGAGATTAGGCTTATACCTACATTAATAGGAAAAATGGCCCAGGTGTGGTTTTCTGGCCCTCAGATACACATCACGTGTGCCCATGCTACTGGACTCTCCCCACTTCCTTGCAAGAAATCCCCAAAGGTTACACGAACGTTTGCATTTTATTTATCTGGTATTTTTGAGAGGATGCTGAAAATCCTTAGCAATAGCTCGGCTGTTATATCTTCGTAGCTAAAGAGCATAGAGTGAGCCGAGACACTGCTCTCACTGATGAACGCAATTTCTATTTGTCACACAAGTATCAGGGAGATGTGCACAGCCAGATCTGAGCGTGCCTCTTCATCAGGGCAGCTACTTGAGGTTCATTATTCCCCTGATAGCCTGGAAAACCACTTTACTTGGCAGTTCAGGATTATAAGTCTCATCATGCTGTTCTATCTCTCAGGGTGTTGTGGCTAAGATTCATCTCACCTAACTTTAAATGTCTGGAGTCTAGAGGTTTACAACAGCAATGCAGTCACCTAGGCACCTTTAGATACAATATCAGAACAAATGATGATTAATGTAGCTTTAGACACTTACTATGAAATGGGATGAATGTTGCTCTAAACATCACAGACTAGATCACCGCTGATTATAAAAGCATGTCCAGGTGAAAAGGCCACACAGAGACCTCTGCATTGTAAAATGTGTACCTTTGCTCACACAAAGCCCCCATTTTCTCATTTGCTTTCTCACAATTGAGATGGTTTAAAATATTATCGCCAAGAAAACACTTGCCCCCATCTTTTCCTGCAGGTCTCCCCTGCTATAGCACGCTCAGTAGAGGAGAACATTTCTTTTCACTTCAGCTGTTCTCATCCAAAATCACCCATCTAAAGTTAAACTGCTGATGAAGTAGGCTTGAGCTTACACATCAAAATTTCCACTGGAGTAATTGGAGAGCTGTTCCCTCTGATTCTGCTATGGTTAGGCAACTTCTGTTAGAGAAATAATGTCTGGCTCTAGGGACTGAGCTTTTTCTGCAGCAACACTTGTAGGAAGGTTCATGTGACTGAACTGCGTGTGCTGTTAAGCCAATGGAGTTGCAGTGATTTACAAGGGCTGAGGAGATGATTGTCTTATTTTTTCCCATCTCTTTTCACTTGCCTTCTTCTTTCATTCTTGATTTTTCTTATTTTTTTTTTCCAGATACACCAAAGATTCTTTTCCATCCATCAGTTAAGAAAAAAAAGTCTATAAAACAGTGAGACATGTAGTGAGAAGTGAGATATGAAAAGGCATAGGATATTTTGTTTAATTCATTAAAAAAAAAAAAAAAGTAATCCCTGAATTAATCATAAAAGAATAGAAGAATGAGTGTAGCTCTTCGCAAGAATCTGGATGTTGCCAGTTGTCACTGGGCAACATATTCCTCTTGCAACGTGGTTCATTCAGCATTTCTGATCTTGGCTTTTGAGTGTCCTCAGATGTTCTTTCTTGGTTTTACTAATTCTTTTGGCGGGGGGGGGGGGTTTGGAGTCTGTTTTCTGAATGAGTAGACTTATGCAGCAATATCTAAGGACCTTTTCCATAATGTATCTTGTTTTTAACACATCCTCCTGTTTATCAAAAATGGCCACATGAGAGAGGATAGATACTTCTGGATATGGATGAAAAGCTTTTGAAGTATTATGTGTTTCTTTATATCCACCAAATTCTATCTAATTTATTTAATCCCACTTATTTGGCAAAATGTTTTAAGTGACTGAATTCCTAGTTTAGGTATCAGCATTATTAATATGATTTCTCAATTTTTGAGACAATTCAGTCAAATCAATTATTAGCATTATTTTTGTATCTATCCCACTTCTATAGATCTACATGCTCAGCAGCGATTGGAAGACTGCATTCAAACAATTCCTGTAGATCTAGATTACTATTATGCATCTGATCACTATTCTGCAGTGAATGAACATATACATTGTGCCAACCCAAGTTAAAGTAAAGGTGTTTGAAAATCTACTTGGAACTAATTCCGTAAAATACTTTAGCAGATCACTTAAGGGATCTACCTGCAAATCAGATCTGAACAGCCAAAACTGACAAAGCTTAATATTTTTAAGAATTAACCATTGAAACATGCTTTTCTTGATTTCTAGATGTCATAAGAAGCAGATAACTGTGCAGTTATAGTAAACTGCCAACACAGAGCATGTTCCACCTACTCTCATAAACAGATCAGATAGTTCTCCTGCTGCTTTCTCACTGAACAGCATCGTACAGAGCTTTTTCCTCTCTTTTCATGTTAATGGGTTTCTCACAATTTATTCTGCTGTCTGACAGCATTTCATTTTTATTTTTCTAAGCTGTAGGGTAGAAGAAACAAATTCTCTGTTTCTTGCTTTGAACCAATTAATTCCTTGAATTTTTTTTTTCTCCATGCTCCAGTCTGTTATGGATTTTGCTCTTCCAGATACAACATCTACAGCTTAAAGAAATAGCACTTGCCAGATAGAAAGTGCATTACTGTGTGGGTTTCTAACCCTCCAGTAGGAGTTTTAGGCACAGGGACTTCTTTTCTGGAAGACAAATGAATACATTACTGCAGAGATGTATTAGCCTTTCATCTTTGGAAGGCCTATTGAGAATAGTCAGCAAGACTCACTGGCACTTCATCTGAAAGGGAGGAAAATGAATGTATAGAAATAAAGGAGAACTCTGATTTTGCAGCATTGGACAGAGAATCAAGGAGATCTGGGCTCAGATGTTAAAATACCTCAGTGTCTCCATGAAATTGGTATCTTTGAGGTAAAGAGCTCTGAGATCAGAGGTACCCTCGTTATATCAGCTTGGTGCTCTATCTAGGTCAATTGGCTCAGGCATAAATCTCAGATAACCAATTTGGAGAGCCATTGCATGAACATGGCATACATTTTCCCCTCTCCCTTCCTTCTTTCCTTCCTCCCTCCCTCCTGTTCAAATTCTGAGTTCTCCTGCAGTTTCGTGCTTGAATCTTTTCCAGGCTGAAAGTGAATCTCCGCCATCCCACTGATTTAACTGTCCTTGCTCTGATTGAAATCAGTCCACTCTTGTCTGTAAGGAGTTTCACCTATTCTTCGCTGTTGCTGCATTGCATAGATCACACTGAGAAGATGCCAGAGGCTCTACATATATTACATCTGGGGTCAGGAGTTAACAATTCTTTTTTAGACATCCATACCAAATTTATCTCATGAATGCTGTGTTTATCTGTGAGCACTTTCATGATGGAAATAATCAGACACTATTCACTGCTTAACTAGTACCTTTTACTGGGTAGCCTAACTGCATGTCATTTGTATTGACAGATGTTTTCAGGTGGAGACTGAACTGGCCTTTTGAGAATTACTACTACCCACTTCTTCTTGATCTACTAATTCTTTATTGTTTTATTTTGGTTTGTAATTCTTGGAAGATGATCAAGATTCCTTCTTTGCTTTAAAATGTGAACTCTTCTGATGGGCTACATACTATTAACAGTACTTTCTGAAGCCCATTTTACCTATGCTATGATCATCTAAAAATTGTAGGACTTGATGAAAAACAGCCAGCAATGCTTTCCTTCCAAAGTGTAACAAAAATTAAGACTTGATTTCTCAGTGGAGAGGAAAAGAGCTGTGTTAGGTCTAGATACATCCCCAAAAATGCTTATCTTCCAGTGTCCTGTAATTCACAGACCATAGCTTCATCTGTGTGTGACCCCAGGCCCAGTCTTGTGTAGCACAGCTGTGGGATCTTGGCTCAGTTCTCCTGAGGAAACAATGTTCAGTTGTGAGGGATGCTGTAGCTAAAGCCAGGCAAGATTTTTAAAAAAAAAAAAAAAAAAAAAAAAAGTAAGAACACCAATATCAGTGAAATTATTGAGAGAGTGATGGTTAGCAAATGATAAGTACTGCCATGAGAAGGTATAAAAGCCTTCAAAAAGGACAAGGAATTGAAAAATGGCAGCTCGGGAAGAGGGAGAACCAGTCTGCACAGAGGGACAGAGGGGCAACACAGGCATCACTTACTTGCCTGCCCGATGGCTTGGCCGGCACAGACTCACGGGCTGTCATAGTCAAGGGGGTGACCACTTTCACTTTGTAGCAAGCATATCCTTGCGCTCCAGCGTGTGCATCAGCCAGTAAATATTTGCTGTGCACATCTAATTTATTCATACCTGCTTGCAGAGTTTCCTTGTGCATAGTAAAAGATACCTAAACAAACATGGTCTACTGAGCTAGGATTTGAGGGAGATTTGTAGTTTCATCCCAATAATTGATGTCTTCCTCTGTGTCTGTTAATGAGTTGAAAAGTCAGAGCAAAACACGAACTCTTCTGCTCTTTGCAGCAACTCTACCTACCCTTCAGCCCAGGTATTTCTAAACTGGGATGATATAGAAAGCATATATTTCACACTGTACAACCAATACATGTTAAGGATCAAGCCATGCGCTGTTACTTTTTGGAATACTACCGGATGATTTCTTCCATAATTCTGCTATTATATGTCATCTTAAGGAAATGTATTTTCAAATCAGTATTTTACACCTTTGTTTGAATATGATTTGTGCATTTTTTCCTAACTCATCATTTACAGTGTTTTTTTCCCCCCCACTAAATGCAGTTCCTGTGGGAGCTGTTCACTCTTGAAGAACACCTCACATTCTTTACATACATATGACGGGTCACATGTATTATCCAAGAAACCCAGTATTTTGCTTTGTGCTTTTGATCAAAAACTCTGTCAGCACTGTAGCTTTTTAAAGCACACCTGATAACATCTATTAAACATTTTTTTCTTCTTCACTGCTGATAGAAAGACTCTAACAATTGATTCTGGCAGGGCCATCTGTCACTTTGAAAAATATGTTTTAGGTGAAAAGAACAGAAGTAACCTCTTTTCCCCTTTTCCTCAGTAAGTAAGAAAAAAGTCCAAACAGCTCTTATATATGAAACATAAAGCATATGAGTAAAACATAGGCCTTCCATTATGCTTCTCCTTGGAAGATCCCAAAGCACAGTAGATGTTTGCTGTCGTTCACGCTATTGCAACTGGGAAGCCCATGGAGGTGAAGGAACTGGTGAGCATCAAGCAACAGTCTTTTACTTGAGCCTAGTCAAAAGTCTGTGCCTCCTAAAGTCAGTCCAGTGTGCCAACAACAAGAGTTCGTGGAATTATGGTATAAGATTATCATTCTGAGTTTCCTTTATGGTAAAGCCCAGAGAATGATTCATTTCACCATGAAATGCACATCTAAAATAGGTCAGATCAGTCAAATGACAGAAGTAACTGTTTTTCTTTGTTGACCACAAAGAGAAGCTAGTATGACTAGCTCAGCTGTATCCACACTGCAGAAGTATCCCTTCATTTATAAATTAAAATACAATATTGATGAAGTAGAGGACTAGGGCACCTCAACAAAAGCTCTTCCTAATGTGGAGTTGCAGTAAAATATGCTGATGAAAAATTAGATTGCACACATTAAAAAATGAAAATCTTTGCATTGGAGTGCACTGCCTTTACACGAATGGAGCAGCTTCAATGGAAATCTGTGCTCAGCTCTCACAGTTCAAACAAAAATATGTGCTACAGAGTGGGAGAAATCCCACAGAAGGATCATGAGATACGGGAAGATGAAGAAAATCTGTCAGTCCCAGAAAGACTGGGATTGTTCAGCTTTGGGAGCAGACGAATATAATAATGATATGGAAAGTAAAGCATGCTCGTTTTGGCTGTATTCTCCCTCTCTCACACACATTTTCAAGGTACAAATAGCCTAATCTAGGCCTGAATAAGTTATATGACCAAAAATGAGATAGTCACCCTGGGCATCATTTAAAGTAGACACAGAAAAGAAAACATTAGAGAGCCACTAATTCCATTTCTTATAGATAAGTAGAATAAGGTAGACAAACCACTCTCTTGTAATATCTTTCCCTCCACGGGCAATAAATGACAACTAAATACAAATTAGGGTAAGAAATACAACCAGGTGAGAGAAATTCCCGTTTATTTTAAACTAAAAAAAAAAGTATATTGAAAAATGGTAGATGGAAATACTTCTCCTGTCATCACATAAATGAACTGTGGAACTCACTGCTGCACGAAGTGCCTGATGCCACTGAAAACTGAGTAACATTCTAGGAGAAACATGATCATTATATCTAGATACATCAGAAATGCTAAAATTATGCAAAAACCTATAAAAACCTCAGTTTTAGAGAGGTTAAACTAAACTTTATTTTTTACTGCTCAGAAGAGATAATTTGAGATGAGACTGTAACATCTTCTTAATATGAAAAGTTTTACACTTTTATCTAGCTAAGGCTCACTCCCCCAAAAAGTCATTAGATTATTTCTCTGATCCAGTATGAACATTTTTACGATGCTAGAAAATATGGAGGTCTCCATTTCTGCTTAACACAGAATTCCTCTTCTAACTATAATTTGCCCAGTCTCATTGATCATGTACAGTTTCCGTAAAAATCACTATAGCTTTGCAGGATTTAATGATTACACTCTGCCTAGCAATATTGTCTCAGTTTGATTCACTGCGCACACTACTTCTAGAGCCTGTCTCTAAAAAACCTTCAAAAATTTCTTCGTCAGATACACAAGTCTATCACATTGTGTGACTGCTTGACCGATTGACTGAAATACAGTGCCCTGATTCAGTAAAAACTAAATCAAGACAGACTGTTGTGGATAAATAAAATTTAAGGGCCAAACAGAAGCTCTCTGTCTGCTCTGACACTTGTGAAAACAAAGTGAAAACAAGAGCACAGCAAAACCTACTAAGCGGTTGGGAAAGTGAGTTACCACCACCTTCCAAAAAACCTTCTGTCTGCGTGGCCGGTTAGAGATGGTCTGATAATAACCTGGAAAATCACAGTTTTATGGCCTGTGACTACAACAGAAGTTAATTTAAGAGCAAACCCATGCTGGGCCAATGGAACTACAGATTGCTGAGCTCATGTTTGGAAGGAAAATACATGCCATTGCTGTATGGTTTAAGGCTAAATATAGGGGCATGCATTTCATACTACCTGGAAATTCAAAGTTCAAAAAATTCAGGAAGTGCTTAGACATGTCATGTAATTTCCTTGCAGTAGAACGCTGTGTGGCATCATCAACTTCAGCTTCAGTTTCAGTGAACTTCAGCGCGTAAGATTGAAATACGACCTCTATAAGCTTTCTACGGGAAGGTACATGCTTAACGGCCTGTTTCATTAAAGTTGAATTCCAGGAAGTCTAAATACATGGATACATGGTGTTCTTCTCTCCTTTTTCCTTTCCTTTCCTTTCCTTTCCTTTCCTTTCCTTTCCTTTCCTTTCCTTTCCTTTCCTTTCCTTTCCTTTCCTTTCCTTTCCTTTCCTTTCC